>NC_092164.1:10650119-10712619 GCF_045791955.1 Oncorhynchus clarkii lewisi | reverse complement strand
TAGCTCTGCGAATAAGGACCCTGGTCTGTAGCTCTGCGAATAAGGACCCTGGTCTGTAGCTCTGCAAATAAGGACCCTGGTCTGTAGCTCTGCAAATAAGGACCCTGGTCTGTAGCTCTGTGTTACGGATACAGGTATCCTGTGTCTGTGTGTATCCTGTGTGTGTTTCTTTTCTCTCCTTCTCCCCTCACAGGTGAAAATCATCACTCCCCAATCAGTCAACAATCAACCCATCAATCAGAAGACACACCTCCTCCTGTTTCCTACCCTATCACAGTTCCTTCCCCATGGTTTAAAAACCCCATCATTTGTTTGTTCAGGAGCTCAATCTTTGTAATGCCATGTTGGTAGATAGCTGTTCTTTGTAGATTTCAGGAGAGCTCAATCTTTGTAATGCCATGTTGGTAGATAGCTGTTCTTTGTAGATTTCAGGAGAGCTCAATCTTGGTAATGCCATGTTGGTAGATAGCTGTTCTTTATAGATTTCAGGAGAGCTCAATCTTTGTAATGACATGTTGGTAGATCTCTGCTCTTGATAGATTTCAGTAGCACAATCTCTTTGTAAATACCATGTATGTAGATCTCGCTCTTTGTGTAATAACTAACCTCTTCTTTTGTTTGAGCACCTCCAAATCACTTTGTCATCTCCTGTGAGTATTGTTTTTGTTTATGGTGTTTGCTGGTGGGAAAAAGGGGAAACCAAGACAAGTCGCCCATGGGCATACACTACCCGTAGGTAAACTTTGTTAAAACACACTAGTTAGAACTGGGCGGACCACCCACTGTATTTTTGGTTAGTTAGGTAGCTGTTGTTGAAATAGGCTAGTCTAGCTTAGGGGTGTTTTGAATACTTATTGTTTCTTTCCTTGGGTCCAGCTCAGCCCCTTTTCCTGCTCCCCCCCCCATTACCGTGTGTTTATAATAAACCCTGAGTTTGACGGTATTATTTCGGTTGTCGTGGTTATTTCGTTCACTTTTACTTTGTCACTATTATAATTTACATGAGTTATGTTACGGGTCTCACTACCATCCCCCCTAGACTGTCGGGCCAAAAGAGATTCGTAACACTCTGCAAATAAGGACCCTGGTCTGTAGCTCTGCAAATAAGGACCCTGGTCTGTAGCTCTGCAAATAAGGACCCTGGTCTGTAGCTCTGCGAGTAAGGACCCTGGTCTGTAGCTCTGCGAGTAAGGACCCTGGTCTGTAGCTCTGCGAGTAAGGACCCTGGTCTGTAGCTCTGCGAGTAAGGACCCTGGTCTGTAGCTCTGCGAGTAAGGACCCTGGTCTGTAGCTCTGCGAGTAAGGACCCTGGTCTGTAGCTCTGCGAGTAAGGACCCTGGTCTGTAGCTCTGCGAGTAAGGACCCTGGTCTGTAGCTCTGCGAGTAAGGACCCTGGTCTGTAGCTCTGCGAGTAAGGACCCTGGTCTGTAGCTCTGCGAGTAAGGACCCTGGTCTGTAGCTCTGCGAGTAAGGACCCTGGTCTGTAGCTCTGCGAGTAAGGACCCTGGTCTGTAGCTCTGCGAGTAAGGACCCTGGTCTGTAGCTCTGCGAGTAAGGACCCTGGTCTGTAGCTCTGCGAGTAAGGACCCTGGTCTGTAGCTCTGCGAGTAAGGACCCTGGTCTGTAGCTCTGCGAGTAAGGACCCTGGTCTGTAGCTCTGCGAGTAAGGACCCTGGTCTGTAGCTCTGCGAGTAAGGACCCTGGTCTGTAGCTCTGCGAGTAAGGACCCTGGTCTGTAGCTCTGCGAGTAAGGACCCTGGTCTGTAGCTCTGCGAGTAAGGACCCTGGTCTGTAGCTCTGCGAATAAGGACCCTGGTCTGTAGCTCTGCGAGTAAGGACCCTGGTCTGTAGCTCAAGGACCCTGGTCTGTAGCTCTGTGATTAAGGACCCTGGTCTGTAGCTCTGTGAATAAGGACCCTGGTCTGTAGCTCTGTGAATAAGGACCCTGGTCTGTAGCTCTGTGAATAAGGACCCTGGTCTGTAGCTCTGTGAATAAGGACCCTGGTCTGTAGCTCTGTGAATAAGGACCCTGGTCTGCAGATCTGTGAATAAGGACCCTGGTCTGTAGCTCTGTGAATAAGGACCCTGGTCTGTAGCTTTGCTAGTTCTGTCAAGTCTGAATGAGGCTGCTCCTCCATGGTAACAGTAGACCAACGAGGCTGCTCCTCCATGGTAACAGTCGGCCAATGAGGCTGCTCTTCGATGGTAACAGAAGACCAATGAGGCTGCTCCTCCATGGGAACAGTAGACCAACGAGGCTGCTCCTCCATGGTAACAGTAGACCAACGAGGCTGCTCCTCCATGGTAACAGTAGACCAACGAGGCTGCTCCTCCATGGTAACAGTACACCAATGAGGCTGCTCTTCCATGGTAACAGTAGGCCAATGACGCTGCTTCTCCATGGTAACAGTAGACCAATGAGGCTGCTCCTCCATGGTAACAGTCGGCCAATGAGGCTGCTCTTCCATGGTAACAGAAGACCAATGAGGCTGCTCCTCCATGGGAACAGTAGACCAACGAGGCTGCTCCTCCATGGTAACAGTAGACCAACGAGGCTGCTCCTCCATGGTAACAGTACACCAATGAGGCTGCTCTTCCATGGTAACAGTAGGCCAATGACGCTGCTTCTCCATGGTAACAGTAGACCAATGAGGCTGCTCCTCCATGGTAACAGTAGACCAATGAGGCTGCTCTTCCATGGTAACAGTAGACCAATGAGACTGCTCCTCCATGGTAACAGTAAGCCAATGAGGCTGCTCCTCCATGGTAGCCATTGGTCTACTGGTAGCCTGCTCCTCCTCCAACAGTAGCCATTCTCTGCTGTAGGGCTGATCAATGGCAGACATTTAGAACCCCACAGGACTGGATCTTTTAGAACCCCACAAGACTGGATCTTTCAGAACCCTACAGGACTGGATCTTTCAGAACCCTACAGGACTGGATCTTTCAGAACCCTACAGGACTGGATCTTTCAGAACCCCACAAGACTGGATCTTTCAGAACCCTACAGGACTGGATCTTTAGGAACCCTACAAGACTGGAATGTTAGACTGAGGGAACTGGGCTGAGGCCAGGGGGTACAGAGAGTGGAGGGCGGGGCAGTTTATCTCCTGTGTGTGTGTGTGAGAGAGAGAGAGAGAGCAAAGCTTTAGGGGGTAAATGAGGGTTCAGAGGGAGGTGGACCATGGCGAGGGAGGGGGCCTGTTTAAGGGTGCCACGCTGGGAGACAGACGGGTGTTACAATACAATCTACAGAGAGAGGGGGCTAACTGATAAACGCTAACAGAAAATAGGTACATGAGCAAACGTCATTTCTCATCATTATCCGTGCGACCATGACAGGCACCGGAGAGGAGAGGCAATATCATCAGACGGCTTCTGCTCCCTGATTGGGTTATTTGTCCGCTCTTATGCAAATGAGACGGGACAGAGGCTGCTGGGAGCAGTCGAGTGGGACGCTCCTTCACAGCAGGACAGGTAGGTGTACAGGACAAGCAGCCCGTTATAGGTCCTTCACGGCAGGACAGGTAGGTGTACAGGACAGGTACAACACCTTCAAAGTATTCACACCCCTCGACTTTTTCCACAATTCAAAATGTATTAAAATAATAATTATCACTGGCCTCCAGACATTACCCACAATTGACCCAGTGCCGTCCGGGTTTGGGAAGGGTTTGGGGCGTCAATGTAAAATAACAATTTGTTCTTAATTAATTTGCCTATTTAAATAAAAAAGGTTAAATAAAATATGAAGCACAGTTTCTTTGATAAATGTAATAAAAAAATGAAAACTGAAATGTCAAGTATTCAACTCCTTTGTTACAGAAAGGAACCTAAATAAGTTCAGGAGTAAAAATGTGCTCAACAAGTCACATAATACGTTTAATGGACTCAGTCTGTGTTCAATAAAAGTGTTTAACATGGTTTTTGAATGACTACCTCATCTCTTAATGACTACCTCATCTCTTAATGACTACCTCATCTCTTAATGACTACCTCATCTCTTAATGACTACCTCATCTCTTAATGACTACCTCATCTCTTAATGACTACCTCATCTCCGTACAACACACATACAGATAACTGTAAGGTCCCTCAGTCGAGCAGTGAATTTCAAACACGGATTCAACCACAAAGACCAGGGAGTTTTTCCAATACCTCACAAAGAAGGTCCCCTATTGGTAGATGGGTACAAATATAAAAAGCAGACATTGAATATCCCTTTGAGCTTGGTGAAGTTATTCATTACACTTTGGATGGTGTATCAATACACCCAGTCACTACAGAGATACAGGGGTCCTTCCTAACTCACGTTGATACAGGCGTCCTTCCTAACTCGGTTGATACAGGGGTCCTTCCTAACTCGGTTGATACAGGGGTCCTTCCTAACTCGGTTGATACAGGGGCCCTTCCGAACTCGGTTGATACAGGGGTCCTTCCTAACTCGGTTGATACAGGGGTCCTTCCTAACTCGGTTGATACAGGGGTCCTTCCTAACTCGGTTGATACAGGGGTCCTTCCTAACTCGGTTGATACAGGGGTCCTTCCTAACTCGGTTGATACAGGGGTCCTTCCTAACTCGGTTGATACAGGGGTCCTTCCTAACTCGGTTGATACAGGGGTCCTTCCTAACTCGGTTGATACAGGGGTCCTTCCTAACTCGGTTGATACAGGGGTCCTTCCTAACTCGGTTGATACAGGGGTCCTTCCTAACTCGGTTGATACAGGGGTCCTTCCTAACTCGGTTGATACAGGGGTCCTTCCTAACTCGGTTGATACAGGGGTCCTTCCTAACTCGGTTGATACAGGGGTCCTTCCTAACTCGGTTGATACAGGGGTCCTTCCTAACTCGGTTGATACAGGGGTCCTTCCTAACTCGGTTGATACAGGGGTCCTTCCTAACTCGGTTGATACAGGGGTCCTTCCTAACTCGGTTGATACAGGGGTCCTTCCTAACTCGGTTGATACAGGGGTCCTTCCTAACTCGGTTGATACAGGGGTCCTTCCTAACTCGGTTGATACAGGGGTCCTTCCTAACTCGGTTGATACAGGGGTCCTTCCTAACTCGGTTGATACAGGGGTCCTTCCTAACTCGGTTGATACAGGGGTCCTTCCTAACTCGGTTGATACAGGGGTCCTTCCTAACTCGGTTGATACAGGGGTCCTTCCTAACTCGGTTGATACAGGGGTCCTTCCTAACTCGGTTGATACAGGGGTCCTTCCTAACTCGGTTGATACAGGGGTCCTTCCTAACTCGGTTGATACAGGGGTCCTTCCTAACTCGGTTGATACAGGGGTCCTTCCTAACTCGGTTGATACAGGGGTCCTTCCTAACTCGGTTGATACAGGGGTCCTTCCTAACTCGGTTGATACAGGGGTCCTTCCTAACTCGGTTGATACAGGGGTCCTTCCTAACTCGGTTGATACAGGGGTCCTTCCTAACTCGGTTGATACAGGGGTCCTTCCTAACTCAGTTGATACAGGGGTCCTTCCTAACTCAGTTGATACAGGGGTCCTTCCTAACTCAGTTGATACAGGGGTCCTTCCTAACTCAGTTGCCGGAGAGGAAGAAAACAACTCAGTGATTTCACCAAGAGGTCAATGGTGACTTTACAACAGGTAGAGGTCAATGGTGACTTTACAACAGGTAGAGGTCAATGGTGACTTTACAACAGGTAGAAGTCCCTGGTGACTTTACAACAGGTAGAGGTCAATGGTGACTTTACAACAGGTACAGAGGTTAATGGCTGTGATCGGAGAAACCTGAGGATGGATCAACAACATTGTAGTTACTCCACAATACTAACCTAAATGACAGAGTGAAAAGAAGGAAGCCTGTACAGAATAACAAATATTCCAACACATGCTTCCTGTTTGCAACGAGGCACTAAAGTAATACTGCAAAAAAATGTGGCAAAGAAATGAACTTTTTGTCCTGAATACAAAGTGTTACGTTTGGGGAAATCCAATACAACACATTACTGAGTACCACTCTCCATATGTTCAATCATAGTGGTGGCTGCATCATGTTATGGGTATGCTTGTCATCGTTAAGGACTGGGGAGTTTTTCCAGGATAAAAAAAATAAACAGACTGGAGCTAAACACAGGAAGAATCCTAGAGGAAAAACCTGGTTCAGTCTGCTTTCCACCAGACACTGGGAGATGAGTTCACCTTTCATCAGGACAACAAACCTAAAACACAAGGCCAAAATCTACACTGGAGTTACTTACCAAGAAGACAGTGAATGTTCCTGAGTGGCCGAGTTACTGCTGACCTAAATCTACTTCACAATCTATGTCGAGACCTGAAAATAGTTGAGTAGCAATGATCAACAACCAATGAGACAGAGCTTGAAGAAGATTATAAATAATAATAATAATAAATATGTTAATATGTTAATATGTTAAATAAATAATAAAATGTTCCACAATCTCTTAGAATCTTACCCAGAATGCCTCACCGCTGGAATCACCGCCAAAAGGTGCTTCTACAAAGTATTGACTCTGGGGGCTGTGAGAACTTATGTAAATGAGATATTACTGTTTTCTGTAATACAACCAATACAATGGCATCTAAAAACATGTTTTCACTTTGTCATTATGGGGTGTTGAGTGTAGATGGGTCAGGACAGGTAGGTGTGTAGATGGGTCAGGACAGGTAGGTGTGTAGATGGGTCAGGACAGGTAGGTGTGTAGATGGGTCAGGACAGGTAGGTGTGTAGATGGGTCAGGACAGGTAGGTGTGTAGATGGGTCAGGACAGGTAGGTGTGTAGATGGGCCAGGACAGGTAGGTGTGTAGATGGGCCAGGACAGGTAGGTGTGTAGATGGGTCAGGACAGGTAGGTGTGTAGATGGGCCAGGACAGGTAGGTGTATAGATGGGCCAGGACAGGTAGGTGTAGATGGGCCAGGACAGGTAGGTGTGTAGATGGGTCAGGACAGGTAGGTGTGTAGATGGGTCAGGACAGG
Organism: Oncorhynchus clarkii lewisi; assembly: GCF_045791955.1. Taxonomy (NCBI): domain Eukaryota; kingdom Metazoa; phylum Chordata; class Actinopteri; order Salmoniformes; family Salmonidae; genus Oncorhynchus; species Oncorhynchus clarkii. The sequence goes on along the minus strand of NC_092164.1, from coordinate 10,705,648 downwards.
TAGGTGTGTAGATGGGCCAGGACAGGTAGGTGTGTAGATGGGCCAGGACAGGTAGGTGTGTAGATGGGTCAGGACAGGTAGGTGTATAGATGGGTCAGGACAGGTAGGTGTATAGATGGGTCAGGACAGGTAGATGGACCAGGACAGGTAGGTGTGTAGATGGGTCAGGACAGGTAGATGGGCCAGGACAGGTAGGTGTGTAGATGGGTCAGGACAGGTAAGTGTGTAGATGGGTCAGGACAGGTAGATGGGCCAGGACAGGTAGGTGTGTAGATGGGTCAGGACAGGTAGGTGTGTAGATGGGTCAGGACAGGTAGGTGTATAGATGGGCCAGGACAGGTAGGTGTATAGATGGGCCAGGACAGGTAGGTGTATAGATGGGCCAGGACAGGTAGGTGTGTAGATGGGCCAGGACAGGTAGGTGTAGATGGGCCAGGACAGGTAGGTGTGTAGATGGGCCAGGACAGGTAGGTGTATAGATGGGCCAGGACAGGTAGTTGTGTAGATGGGTCAGGACAGGTAGGTGTGTAGATGGGTCAGGACAGGCAGGTGTGTAGATGGGTCAGGACAGGTAGGAGAACAGCCAGGACAGGTAGGTGTGTAGATGGGTCAGGACAGGTAGGTGTTCAGGCAGGAGAACAGCCTCAACAACCTTGACATATTAAAAGTGTTACAGGACCTCCATTGAAACGGTCTCATCATTACTCAGAGAAGTGACCCCGATATTCAGAAGTGACCCAGATATTCAGAAGTGACCCAGATATTCAGAAGTGACCCCGATATTCAGAAGTGACCCAGATATTCAGAAGTGACCATGTATTCATGTTTTATATACACACACACACAACTGACCACAAATGTATTACAAATCTTGTCATTACATTTCAAAAAGTTAAATCCTAAATGTTAAATCAGGAGAGGAAGTGTGCTGCCTGCCGATCACGTCCCGTTGTCCTCTCGTCCCAGATCTAAGAGACATCACGTCCCGTTGTCCTCTGGTCCCAGATCTAAGAGACAATACGTCCCGTTGTCCTCTGGTCCCAGATCTAAGAGACATCACATCCCTTTGTCCTCTGGTCCCAGATCTAAGAGACATCACATCCCGTTGTCCTCTGGTCCCAGATCTAAGAGACATCACGTCCTGTTGTCCTCTGGTCCCAGATCTAAGAGACATCACATCCTGTTGTCCTCTGGTCCCAGGTCTAAGAGACATCACGTCCTGTTGTCCCAGATCTAAGAGACATCACATCCCGTTGTCCTCTGGTCCCAGATCTAAGAGACAATACATCCCGTTGTCCTCTGGTCCCAGATCTAAGAGACATCACATCCCGTTGTCCTCTGGTCCCAGATCTAAGACAATACGTCCCGTTGTCCTCTGGTCCCAGATCTAAGAGACATCACGTCCCGTTGTCCTCTGGTCCCAGATCTAAGAGACATCACGTCATGTTGTCCTCTGGTCCCAGATCTAAGAGACATCACGTCATGTTGTCCTCTTGTCCTCTGGTCCAAGATCTAAGAGACATCACGTCCTATTGTCCCAGATCTAAGAGACATCACGTCCTATTGTCCCAGATCTAAGAGACATCACGTCCTATTGTCCCAGATCTAAGAGACATCACGTCCTGTTGTCCCCTGGTCCCAGATCTAAGAGACATCACGTCCCGTTGTCCCAGATCTAAGAGACATCACGTCCCGTTGTCCTCTGGTCCCAGATCTAAGAGACATCACATCCTGTCGTCCTCTGGTCCCAGGTCTAAGAGACATCACATCCTGTCGTCCTCTGGTCCCAGGTCTAAGAGACATCACGTCCCGTTGTCCTCTGGTCCCAGATCTAAGAGACATCACATCCCGTTGTCCTCGTCCTGTTGTCCCAGATCTAAGAGACATCACGTCCTGTTGTCCCAGATCTAAGAGACATCACATCTCGTTGTCCTCGTCCTGTTGTCCCAGATCTAAGAGACATCACGTCCTGTTGTCCCAGATCTAAGAGACATCACATCCCGTTGTCCTCGTCCTGTTGTCCCAGATCTAAGAGACATCACGTCCTGTTGTCCCAGATCTAAGAGACATCACGTCCTGTTGTCCCAGATCTAAGAGACATCACATCCCGTTGTCCTCGTCCTGTTGTCCCAGATCTAAGAGACATCACGTCCTGTTGTCCCAGATCTAAGAGACATCACGTCCTGTTGTCCCAGATCTAAGAGACATCACATCCTGTTGTCCTCTGGTCCCAGGTCTAAGAGACATCACGTCCTGTTGTCCCAGATCTAAGAGACATCACGTCCTGTTGTCCCAGATCTAAGAGACATCACGTCCTGTTGTCCCAGATCTAAGAGACATCACATCCTGTTGTCCTCTGGTCCCAGGTCTAAGAGACATCACGTCCTGTTGTCCCAGATCTAAGAGACATCACATCCTGTTGTCCCAGATCTAAGAGACATCACGTCCTGTTGTCCCAGATCTAAGAGACATCACGTCCTGTTGTCCCAGATCTAAGAGACATCACATCCCGTTGTCCTCGTCCTGTTGTCCCAGATCTAAGAGACATCACGTCCTGTTGTCCCAGATCTAAGAGACATCACGTCCTGTTGTCCCAGATCTAAGAGACATCACATCCTGTTGTCCTCTGGTCCCAGGTCTAAGAGACATCACGTCCTGTTGTCCCAGATCTAAGAGACATCACGTCCTGTTGTCCCAGATCTAAGAGACATCACGTCCTGTTGTCCCAGATCTAAGAGACATCACATCCTGTTGTCCTCTGGTCCCAGGTCTAAGAGACATCACGTCCTGTTGTCCCAGATCTAAGAGACATCACATCCTGTTGTCCCAGATCTAAGAGACATCACGTCCTGTTGTCCCAGATCTAAGAGACATCACATCCTGTTGTCCTCTGGTCCCAGGTCTAAGAGACATCACGTCCTGTTGTCCCAGATCTAAGAGACATCACATCCTGTTGTCCCAGATCTAAGAGACATCACATCCTGTTGTCCTCTGGTCCCAGGTCTAAGAGACATCACGTCCTGTTGTCCCAGATCCAGGAGACATCACGTCCTGTTGTCCTTTGGTCCCAGATCTAAGAGACATCACATCCTGTTGTCCCAGATCTAAGAGACAGAATGTGAAAACAGAAAAAGGCTAATTACCTCCAAAGCGAACCATGACTATCAAACTACTAAGACGTATATAACATCAGGATTGAGTAGTGAGGACAGGGAATAACTACTGAGACGTATATAACATCAGGACTGAGTAGTGAGGACAGGGAATAACTACTGAGACGTATATAACATCAGGACTGAGTAGTGAGGACAGGGAATAACTACTGAGACGTATATAACATCAGGACTGAGTAGTGAGGACAGGGAATAACTACTGAGACGTATATAACATCAGGACTGAGTAGTGAGGACAGGGAATAACTACTGAGACGTATATAACATCAGGACTGAGTAGTGAGGACAGGGAATAACTACTGAGACGTAGATAACATCAGGACTGAGTAGTGAGGACAGGGAATAACTACTGAGACGTATATAACATCAGGACTGAGTAGTGAGGAAAGGGAATAACTACTGAGACGTATATAACATCAGGACTGAGTAGTGAGGACAGGGAATAACTACTGAGACGTATATAACATCAGGACTGAGTAGTGAGGACAGGGAATAACTACTGAGACGTATATAACATCAGGACTGAGTAGTGAGGACAGGGAATAACTACTGAGACGTATATAACATCAGGACTGAGTAGTGAGGACAGGGAATAACTACTGAGACGTATATAACATCAGGACTGAGTAGTGAGGACAGGGAATAACTACTGAGACGTATATAACATCAGGATTGAGTAGTGAGGACAGGGAGTAGTGAGGACAGGGAATAGTGCATCCCAAATGGCACCCTATTCCCTAATATTGTGCACTATTTTTTGACCAGAGCCCAAGTCAAATCAAATATATTTATAAAGCCCTTCTTACATCAGCTGAAGTCTCAAAGTGCTGTACAGAAACCCAGCCTAAAACCCCAAACAGCAAGCAATGCAGGTGTTTAAGCACGGTGGCTAGGAAAAACTCCCTAGTAGTGCACTATATAGGGAGTAGGGTGCCACTTGGGATGCAACCCTACAAAAGCAGATGGAGACGTAGTAACCTTGGGTCAGCAAGAGATTACAACACAGCAAGAGATAAACACACAGTTTACCATTACCACACCAAGAGATAACCACACAGTTTACCATTACCACACCAAGATATAACCACACAGTTTACCATTACCACACCAAGATATAACCACACAGTTTACCATTACCACACAGCTTACCATTACCACACCAAGAGAACCACACAGCTCACCATTATGGAGATACCACACCAAGAGAAACCACACAGCTCACCGTTACAGAGATACCACACCAAGAGATAACCACACAGCTCACCATTATGGAGATACCACACCAAGAGATAACAACACAGTTTACTGTTACGGAGATACCACACAGCTCACCATTATGGAGATACCACAAAGCTCATCGTTACGGAGATACCACACCAAGAGATAACCACACAGTTTACTGTTGCGGAGATACCACACCAAGAGATAACCACACAGCTCACCATTATGGAGATTACAACACAGCAAGAGAGAACCACAGTTTACTGTTACGGAGATACCACACCAAGAGATAACCACACAGCTCACCATTATGGAGATACCACACCAAGAGAGAACCACAGTTTACTGTTAAGGAGATACCACACCAAGAGATAACCACACAGCTCACCATTATGGAGATACCACACCAAGAGATAACCACACAGTTTACTGTTACGGAGATACCACACAGCTCACCATTATGGACATACCACACAGCTCACCATTATGGAGATACCACACAGTTTACCGTTATGGAGATGCCACACCAAGAGATAACCACAAAGCTCACCGTTACGGAGACACCACACCAAGAGATAACCACACAACTCACCATTATGGAGATACCACACCCAGAGATAATCACACAGCTTACCGTTACGGAGATACCACACAGCTCACCATTATGGAGATACCACACCAAGAGATAACCACACAGTTTACTGTTATGGAGATACCACACAGCTCACCATTATGGAGATACCACACCAAGAGATAACCACACAGTTTACTGTTATGGAGATACCACACAGCTCACCATTATGGAGATACCACACCAAGAAATAACCACACAGCTTACCGTTACGGAGATACCACACAGCTCACCATTATGGAGATACCACACCAAGAGATAACCACACAGCTCACCATTATGGAGATACCACACAGCTCACCATTATGGACATACCACACAGCTCACCATTATGGAGATACCACACAGTTTACCGTTATGGAGATGCCACACCAAGAGATAACCACAAAGCTCACCGTTACGGAGATACCACACCAAGAGAAACAGAACTTACCATTACGGAGATACCACACAGCTCACCATTATGGAGATACCACACCAAGAGAAACAGAACTTACCATTACGGAGATACCACACCAAGAGAAACAGAACTTACCATTACGGAGATACCACACAGCTCACCATTATGGAGATACCACACCAAGAGAAACAGAACTTACCATTACGGAGATACCACACCAAGAGATAAACGGAACTTACCGTTACGGAGATACCACACCAAGAGATAAACAGAACTTACCATTACGGAGATACCACACCAAGAGATAAACAGAACTTACCGTTACGGAGATACCACACCAAGAGAACCAGAACTTACCGTTACGGAGATACCACACCAAGAGAACCAGAACTTACCGTTACGGAGATACCACACAGCTTACCGTTACGGAGATACCACACCAAGAGAAACAGAACTTACCGTTACGGAGATACCACACAGCTCACCGTTATGGAGATACCACACCAAGAGAAACAGAACTTACCGTTACGGAGATACCACACAGCTCACCGTTACGGAGATACCACACCAAGAGAAACAGAACTTACCGTTACGGAGATACCACACAGCTCACCGTTATGGAGATACCACACCAAGAGAAACAGAACTTACCGTTACGGAGATACCACACAGCTCACCGTTACGGAGATACCACACCAAGAGAAACAGAACTTACCGTTACGGAGATACCACACCAAGAGAAACAGAACTTACCGTTACGGAGATACCACACCAAGAGAAACATAACTTACCGTTACGGAGATACCACACCGTCTTTCTGACGCCGAGCCTCACCAAGTGTGGACATGGAAAATAGTTTTTGCCTTAAGACATTGTGTTTTAATGGTAAATGGAAAAACCACATGGAAATATGCTCTTTTTGTGAAACATTTTTTTAAATTTATTTTTTAAATGGTCTTTATTTTATCAGCTGGTTTTGTGGGATGTTTTTTATCAGCTGGTTTTGTTTCATCACAGCTGCAGGGTTTTTTTTCCCCAGCTGATTTATTTTTATTTTTTATTTTTGACCATTTGAAAGTCTTTATTTTATTTTTTTATGACATTTCAAAAATAAATCCAAGAAAGAATCCCGAAGCAAAGCTGTCATACAAATCATTAAAATCCACACAGAAAATATTTACACAAGAAACAAATCTAATATCACACAGTCAAAAACTCTCCCGTCGTTCTGCGACTCTCACTGTCAATAAACATCAGGCGTTTCAACACAACGGCTCTTTATGGCATCATTTGATCTGATCAGTCAACGACAATTGTTTTTTCCCCCTAAAAGTAATCTAGTATCATTTTTCATTTCAATCCAATAAGCAAAAAATTATAAAAAAAAACTGTACCAATCTTCATGTTAAACTACTTTTACAAATTAAAAGCAGGAAGAAAAATAACCACTATATTTACATGAAACTCCCACGTGACTTTGTCTAGTAATCTTCTGAATCGCCACAACAGAATGAATTAACTGTTTAGGTTCTGACCTATTGTGAAATGCGTCTAGTAAAACAGCCAATCAGAAACTGCAAAGCAAAAAAAAAAAAAAAAAATTGCGTTAGCATTTCGTCCAATCAGGGGCCGTCTTCATCTGCGCCAGGGGCGGGGTTCGTTGTCGTCGTCCTCCTCGTCGTCGTCCTGGAGCAACGCATCATCAATCAGCGACTCTTCCTGGAACTACAAAAAAAAGAGACAAGACAAGAAGACACTTTTATAAAGAAAGAAAAACAAGAGAGTAGATCATCTCTGGCCATCCTAAACTCTTTGATCTGGCCACATGTTACGCCCACAGGACATTAGTATCTTCACATTGGAGTCATTTAGCAGACACTCTTATCCAGAGCGACTAACAGGAGAAATTAGGGTTAAATGCCTTGCTCTTAAGGGCACAGAGATTTTTCACCTAGTCGGCTGGCTGATTCGAACCAGCAACCGTTCGGGTTTACTGATCAAACGCTCTCAACCGTTATGCTACCCTTGTTGCCCTCTTCTCCTCAATGAGTCTGAAACGGAGTAGCTCCTCAAGCCTTCCCTGGAAAGCCAACACGTTGGGGACTGTGATTGGTCCAGAAACGAATGGGTTGGCACAGAGCCAGAACAACACGTTGGGGACTGTCTGATTGGTCCAGAAACTAATGAGTTGGGACAGAGCCAGAACAACACGTTGGGACTGTCTGATTGGTCCAGAAACTAATGGGTTGGGACAGAGCCAGAACAACACGTTGGGGACTGTCTGATTGGTCCAGAAACTAATGGGTTGGGACAGAGCCAGAACAACACGTTGGGGACTGTCTGATTGGTCCAGAAACTAATGGGTTGGGACAGAGCCAGAACAACACGTTGGGGACTGTCTGATTGGTCCAGAAACTAATGGGTTGGGACAGAGCCAGAACAACACGTTGGGGACTGTCTGATTGGTCCAGAAACTAATGGGTTGGGACAGAGCCAGAACAACACGTTGGGGACCGTCTGATTGGTCCAGAAACTAATGGGTTGGGACAGAGCCAGAACAACACGTTGGGGACTGTCTGATTGGTCCAGAAACTAATGGGTTGGGACAGAGCCAGAACAACACGTTGGGGACTGTCTGATTGGTCCAGAAACGAATAGGTTGGGACAGAGCCAGAACAACACGTTGGGGACTGTCTGATTGGTCCACAAACTAATGGGTTGGGACAGAGCCAGAACAACACGTTGGGGAGTGTCTGATTGGTCCAGAAACTAATGGGTTGGGACAGAGCCAGAACAACACGTTGGGGACTGTCTGATTGGTCCAGAAACTAATGGGTTGGCACAGAGCCAGAACAAAACTTTGGGGACTGTCTGATTGGTCCAGAAACTAATGGGTTGGGACAGAGCCAGAACAACACGTTGGGGACTGTCTGATTGGTCCAGAAACTAATGGGTTGGGACAGAGCCAGAACAACACGTTGGGGACTGTCTGATTGGTCCAGAAACTAATGGGTTGGGACAGAGCCAGAACAACACGTTGGGGACCGTCTGATTGGTCCAGAAACTAATGGGTTGGGACAGAGCCAGAACAACACGTTGGGGACTGTCTGATTGGTCCAGAAACTAATGGGTTGGCACAGAGCCAGAACAACACGTTGGGGACTGTCTGATTGGTCCAGAAACTAATGGGTTGGGACAGAGCCAGAACAACACGTTGGGGACTGTCTGATTGGTCCAGAAACTAATGGGTTGGGACAGAGCCAGAACAACACGTTGGGGACCGTCTGATTGGTCCAGAAACTAATGGGTTGGGACAGAGCCAGAACAACACGTTGGGGACTGTCTGATTGGTCCAGAAACTAATGGGTTGGCACAGAGCCAGAACAACACGTTGGGGACTGTCTGATTGGTCCAGAAACTAATGGGTTGGGACAGAGCCAGAACAACACGTTGGGGACTGTCTGATTGGTCCAGAAACTAATGTGTTGGGACAGAGCCAGAACAACACGTTGGGGACTGTCTGATTGGTCCAGAAACTAATGGGTTGGGACAGAGCCAGAACAACACGTTGGGGACTGTCTGATTGGTCCAGAAACTAATGGGTTGGGACAGAGCCAGAACAACACGTTGGGGACTGTCTGATTGGTCCAGAAACGAATAGGTTGGGACAGAGCCAGAACAACACGTTGGGGACTGTCTGATTGGTCCACAAACTAATGGGTTGGGACAGAGCCAGAACAACACGTTGGGGAGTGTCTGATTGGTCCAGAAACTAATGGGTTGGGACAGAGCCAGAACAACACGTTGGGGACTGTCTGATTGGTCCAGAAACTAATGGGTTGGCACAGAGCCAGAACAACACGTTGGGGTAAAGCACATCTGGCTTTGATACTCTGATCTGTTTAGGAGACGGTTCATATCGACGGATGACTTCTCCTGTCCCTCGTCACCACAAAAGGACTTCAGCGACGGCAGTCTCAGACTGAAGAACGTAAACGAGCGACAGAGCAGAGGAAGATCCCGAGGCCTCGGGCTAATAAAGAGACAAAACCACCTTAGATGTTTTTCATTTTCGTTGGATTCGTGTGGCCTTGGAGAAAGAGGAAAGAGTGCCTCCTACTGGCCCTCCAACATTACTTCCAGCAGCATCTGGTCTCCCATCCAGGAACTAACCAGGACCAACCCTGCTTAGCTTCAGAAGCAAGCCAGCAGTGGTATGCAGGGTGGTATGCTGCTGGAGAAAGCCTTAGCTGTGAAGCGCTGTGCCCACACACACACACACACTCATCCTGAAAAACACTTCCCCCAACCATTAGCAACACATCGTAGTCCACAACTGGCGAAAAACAACATTCCACCTTCACCTCGTCATGATCCGTCTCCTGCTCATCAGGCTCCTGGGAGGTCAGGGAGACGGCAGGCTTGTGCCAGGACAGACGCAGGTCACTGCCGTTCAGACGGACACTGTGTAGCGCCGCCTACCGGAGGGCGGAGGACGGACAGAGGGAACACAGGGGGGGACAGGAAGAGAGGAAGACATATGAGAGAACGAGGTGGAGAGTGACTGAACAGCGTTGCAGCACTGGGTTCAAAACGTCCAGTTTGAGTCACGAGGTTGAAAGGCGTTTTACCTGTTCAGCCTCTGGTCTGCTCCTGTAGGTGATAACAGCCAGACAGGACGTCTCGTTTATCTGACAGTCCTCCAACTCTCCAAATTGCTTGAGAAAAAGGGGGGGAAAAAAAACAACAAGACTGGAATAAGATGAAAGATGGGAGTACGGTGAAAACACGCTGGTCTCTTCGTCCCCAGAGTCTGAACTCATTCATTCACCCAAGCAAACAGATGTCAGAGCACTGCCGGCGACCATTTTGTTTTCAACAATTCAACAGCTATTTTCTATTTTTCCCCCCAAAACATCACATAAAGCCCTCCAACAAACATTCCAAATGTAATTCATATAAACCAGGACAGGGTTCATTAAAACGAGTTTAAAACCAGACTAGGTTCATTAAAACCAGGACAGGGTTCATTAAAACTAGTTTCAAACCGGACAGGGTTCATTAAAACGAGTTTAAAACCAGACAGGGTTCATTTAAACCAGTTTAAAACCAGACAGGGTTCATTAAAACGAGTTTAAAACCAGACTGGGTTCATTTAAACAAGTTTAAAACCGGACTGGGTTCATTAAAACGAGTTTAAAACCAGACTGGGTTCATTAAAACCAGTTAAAACCAGACCGGGTTCATTAAAACCAGTTTACACCAGACAGGGTTCATTAAAACCAGACTGGGTTCATTAAAACTAGTTTAAACCAGACTAGGTTCATTAAAACCGGACTGGGTTCATTAAAACTAGTTTAAAACCAGACTAGGTTCATTAAAACCAGACTGGGTTCATTAAAACCAGACTGGGTTCATTAAAACTAGTTTAAAACCAGACTAGGTTCATTAAAACCAGTTTACACCAGACAGGGTTCATTAAAACCAGTTTACACCAGACTAGGTTCATTAAAACCGGACTGGGTTCATTAAAACTAGTTTAAAACCAGACTAGGTTCATTAAAACCGGACTGGGTTCATTTAAACTAGTTTAAAACCAGACTAGGTTCATTAAAACCGGACTGGGTTCATTAAAACTAGTTTAAACCAGACTGGGTTCATTAAAACGAGTTTCAAACCAGACAGGGTTCATTAAAACGAGTTTAAAACCGGACTGGGTTCATTAAAACCAGTTTAAAACCAGACAGGGTTCATTAAAACCAGTTTAAAACCAGGACTGGGTTCATTAAAACCAGTTTAAAACCAGACAGGGTTCATTAAAACCAGACTGGGTTCATTTAAACTAGTTTCAAACCAGACTAGGTTCATTAAAACCGGACTGGGTTCATTAAAACTGGTTTCAAACCAGGACAGGGTTCATTTAAACCAGTTTAAAACCAGACAGGGTTCATTAAAACGAGTTTAAAACCAGACTGGGTTCATTTAAACTAGTTTAAAACCGGACTGGGTTCATTAAAACGAGTTTAAAACCAGACTGGGTTCATTAAAACCAGTTTAAAACCAGACAGGGTTCATTAAAACTAGTTTAAAACCAGACTAGGTTCATTAAAACCGGACTGGGTTCATTAAAACTAGTTTAAAACCGGACTGGGTTCATTAAAACCAGTTTAAAACCAGACTGGGTTCATTAAAACCAGTTGAAGAAGCTCAACTCACAGCAAAGTGTGGCAGTAGATCCTGGAGGTCCGTCTCAGTAAAGCCAGAGATCTCCAGGGCTCTGGGTCTGTGGTCTACTGTAGAGTGGACAGGGAGACCCCTCCCCCGGCAACCCCTTCCCCTCCCCCTGCCTCTCAGGCCCCCACGGCCTCGAGCATGGGCCCCTCTGCCCCGCCCTGGAGCCAGGATCCCCCTCTTAGCTGCCTGGAGAGGAAGGCGGACAACGACAGGATGATCAACGTTACCTCAACACACACAATGCAATCTAGAAGAGACGATCTATAAAGATGAAACACAGCAGAAACACATCTGACAGTGTGACAGCACCCCCTGGTGGTTGAACAGAGAGACAACAGACAGTAAATATAAAGATGAAACACATCTGACAGCATGACAGCACCCCCTGGTGGTTGAACAGAGAGACAACAGACAGTATCTATAAAGATGAAACACATCTGACAGTGTGACAGCACCCCCTGGTGGTTGAACAGAGAGACAACAGACAGTATATATAAAGATGAAACACATCTGACAGTGTGACAGCACCCCCTGGTGGTTGAACAGAGAGACAACAGACAGTAAATATAAAGATGAAACACATCTGACAGTGTGACAGCACCCCCTGGTGGTTGAACAGAGAGACAACAGACAGTATCTATAAAGATGAAACACATCTGACAGCGTGACAGCACCCCCTGGTGGTTGAACAGAGAGACAACAGACAGTATCTATAAAGATGAAACACATCTGACAGTGTGACAGCACCCCCTGGTGGTTGAACAGAGAGACAACAGACAGTATCTATAAAGATGAAACACATCTGACAGTGTGACAGCACCCCCTGGTGGTTGAACAGAGAGACAACAGACAGTAAATATAAAGATGAAACACATCTGACAGCGTGACAGCACCCCCTGGTGGTTGAACAGAGAGACAACAGACAGTAAATATAAAGATGAAACACATCTGACAGCATGACAGCACCCCCTGGTGGTTGAACAGAGACAACAGACAGTAAATATAAAGATGAAACACATCTGACAACGTGACAGCACCCCCTGGTGGTTGAACAGAGAGACAACAGACAGTATCTATAAAGATGAAACACATCTGACAGCGTGACAGCACCCCCTGGTGGTTGAACAGAGAGACAACAGACAGTATCTATAAAGATGAAACACATCTGACAGCGTGACAGCACCCCCTGGTGGTTGAACAGAGAGACAACAGACAGTAAATATAAAGATGAAACACATCTGACAGCGTGACAGCACCCCCTGGTGGTTGAACAGAGAGACAACAGACAGTAAATATAAAGATGAAACACATCTGACAGCGTGACAGCACCCCCTGGTGGTTGAACAGAGAGACAACAGACAGTAAATATAAAGATGAAACACATCTGACAGCGTGACAGCACCCCCTGGTGGTTGAACAGAGAGACAAGACAGTAAATATAAAGATGAAACACATCTGACAGCGTGACAGCACCCCCTGGTGGTTGAACAGAGAGACAACAGACAGTATCTATAAAGATGAAACACATCTGACAGCATGACAGCACCCCCTGGTGGTTGAACAGAGAGACAACAGACAGTATCTATAAAGATGAAACACATCTGACAGTGTGACAGCACCCCCTGGTGGTTGAACAGAGAGACAATCAGAAATAAATTGATCAATCAGACAACTACAGTAGGGCTCAAATCTGACCTTCAGTTGAACCACAACCTCGAACTGTAGTTGTGTGTATCTGACCTCCAGTTGACCCCTACCTCTAACTGTAGTTGTGTATATCTGACCTCCAGTTGACCCCTACCTCTAACTGTAGTTGTGTCTGACCTCCAGTTGACCCCTACCTCTAACTGTAGTTGTGTATATCTGACCTCCAGTTGACCCCTACCTCTAACTGTAGTTGTGTGTATCTGACCTCCAGTTGACCCCTACCTCTAACTGTAGTTGTGTATATCTGACCTCCAGTTGACCCCTACCTCTAACTGTAGTTGTGTCTGACCTCCAGTTGACCCCTACCTCTAACTGTAGTTGTGTCTGACCTCCAGTTGACCCCTACCTCTAACTGTAGTTGTGTCTGACCTCCAGTTGACCCCTACCTCTAACTGTAGTTGTGTCTGACCTCCAGTTGACCCTTACCTCTAACTGTAGTTGTGTATATCTGATCTTCAGCTGAACGGTATCTTCTCCAGACTGGGTCTTCTTATACAGGTCCAGTTCTGTGTCCAGCAACTCCTTCTGAGCCTACAGACAGACAGGAGAGAGAGAGACAGGAGAGAGGAGACAGGGAGACAGACAGGAAGACAGGAGAAACAGGAGAGAGAGAGAGACAGGAGAGAGGAGACAGGAGACAGACAGGAGACAGACAGGAGAGAGGAGACAGGAGACAGACACAGGAGACAGACATACAGACAGACAGGAGAGAGGAGACAGGGGACAGACAGGAGACAGAGACAGGAGAGAGAGACAGGAAGACAGGAAGACAGGAGAGACAGAGACAGGAGAGAGGAGACAGACAGGAGACAGACAGACAGGAGAGAGGAGACAGGGAGACAGACAGGAGACAGAGAGACAGGAACGAGAGAGACAGACAGGAGACAGGGAGACAGGAGAGAGACAGGAGAGAGACAGACAGGAGACAGGAGAGAGGAGACAGGAGACAGACAGGAGACAGACAGGAGAGAGACATACAGACAGACAGGAGAGAGGAGACAGGGGACAGACAGGAGACAGAGACAGGAGAGAGAGACAGGAAGACAGGAGAGACAGAGACAGGAGAGAGGAGACAGACAGGAGACAGACAGACAGGAGAGAGGAGACAGGGAGACAGACAGGAGACAGAGAGACAGGAACGAGAGAGACAGACAGGAGACAGGGAGACAGGAGAGAGACAGACAGACAGGAGACAGGAGAGAGAGAGACAGGAGACAGACAGACAGAAGACAGAGAGGAGAGACAGACAGAGAGAGGAGAAAACATTTCAGACTTCTCTTCTAAATTGGCATATTTTCTGTGTGCTTATTACATGTCCGTACAAACCAGGATCCAGAGTAGTCTATGTCCACCTGTTATAACCAGGATCCAGAGTAGTCTATGTCCACCTGTTATAACCAGGATCCAGAGTAGTCTATGTCCGTCCACCTGTTATAACCAGGATCCAGAGTAGTCTATGTCCACCTGTTATAACCAGGATCCAGAGTAGTCTATGTCCACCTGTTATAACCAGGATCCAGAGTAGTCTATGTCCACCTGTTATAACCAGGATCCAGAGTAGTCTATGTCCACCTGTTATAACCAGGATCCAGAGTAGTCTATGTCTACCTGTTATAACCAGAACCCTCTCTCTACCTGACAGATTATCTATAGGCTGTTTGAGAGCTGCCCCCCCCCCCCCTCTCTCTCTACCTGACAGATTATCTATAGGCTGTTTGAGAGCTGCCCCCCCCCCCCCTCTCTACCTGACAGATTATCTATAGGCTGTTTGAGAGCTGCCCCCCCCCCTCTCTCTCTCTACCTGACAGATTACCTATAGGCTGTTTGAGAGCTGCCCCCCCCCCTCTCTCTACCTGACAGATTATCTATAGGCTGTTTGAGAGCTGCCCCCCCCCCTCTCTACCTGACAGATTATCTATAGGCTGTTTGAGAGCTGCCCCCCCCCTCTCTACCTGACAGATTATCTATAGGCTGTTTGAGAGCTGCCCCCCCCCCCCTCCCCCTCTCTAACTGACAGATTATCTATAGGCTGTTTGAGAGCTGCCCCCCCCCTCTCTACCTGACAGATTATCTATAGGCTGTTTGAGAGCTGCCCCCCCCCCCCCCTCTCTCTCTCTACCTGACAGATTATCTATAGGCTGTTTGAGAGCTGCCCCCCCCTCTCTCTCTCTACTTGACAGATTATCTATAGGCTGTTTGAGAGCTGCCCCCCCCCTCTCTCTCTACCTGACAGATTATCTATAGGCTGTTTGAGAGCTGCCCCCCCCCCCCTCTCTCTCTACCTGACAGATTATCTATAGGCTGTTTGAGAGCTGCCCCCCCCTCTCTCTACCTGACAGATTATCTATAGGCTGTTTGAGAGATGCCCCCCCCCCTCTCTACCTGACAGATTATCTATAGGCTGTTTGAGAGCTGCCCCCCCCCTCTCTACCTGACAGATTATCTATAGGCTGTTTGAGAGCTGCCCCCCCCCCCCCTCTCTACCTGACAGATTATCTATAGGCTGTTTGAGAGCTGCCCCCCCCCCCCCTCTCTCTCTACCTGAGATTATCTATAGGCTGTTTGAGAGCTGCCCCCCCCCCCCTCTCTCTCTACCTGACAGATTATCTATAGGCTGTTTGAGAGCTGCCCCCCCCCCCCTCTCTACCTGACAGATTATCTATAGGCTGTTTGAGAGCTGCCCCCCCCCCCCCCCCCCTCTCTCTCTCTACCTGACATATTATCTATAGGCTGTTTGAGAGCTGCCCCCCCCCCCCCCCCCCTCTCTCTCTACCTGACATATTATCTATAGGCTGTTTGAGAGCTGCCCCCCCCCTCTCTACCTGACAGATTATCTATAGGCTGTTTGAGAGCTGCCCCCCCCCCCCTCCCCCTCTCTAACTGACAGATTATCTATAGGCTGTTTGAGAGCTGCCCCCCCCCTCTCTACCTGACAGATTATCTATAGGCTGTTTGAGAGCTGCCCCCCCCCCCCCCTCTCTCTCTCTACCTGACAGATTATCTATAGGCTGTTTGAGAGCTGCCCCCCCCTCTCTCTCTCTACTTGACAGATTATCTATAGGCTGTTTGAGAGCTGCCCCCCCCCCTCTCTCTCTACCTGACAGATTATCTATAGGCTGTTTGAGAGCTGCCCCCCCCCCCCCTCTCTCTCTACCTGACAGATTATCTATAGGCTGTTTGAGAGCTGCCCCCCCCTCTCTCTACCTGACAGATTATCTATAGGCTGTTTGAGAGATGCCCCCCCCCCTCTCTACCTGACAGATTATCTATAGGCTGTTTGAGAGCTGCCCCCCCCCTCTCTACCTGACAGATTATCTATAGGCTGTTTGAGAGCTGCCCCCCCCCCCCCCTCTCTACCTGACAGATTATCTATAGGCTGTTTGAGAGCTGCCCCCCCCCCCCTCTCTCTCTACCTGAGATTATCTATAGGCTGTTTGAGAGCTGCCCCCCCCCCCCTCTCTCTCTACCTGACAGATTATCTATAGGCTGTTTGAGAGCTGCCCCCCCCCCCCTCTCTACCTGACAGATTATCTATAGGCTGTTTGAGAGCTGCCCCCCCCCCCCCCCCCCCCCTCTCTCTCTCTACCTGACATATTATCTATAGGCTGTTTGAGAGCTGCCCCCCCCCCCCCCCCTCTCTCTCTACCTGACATATTATCTATAGGCTGTTTGAGAGCTGCCCCCCCCCCCCCCCCCTCTCTACCTGACAGATTATCTATAGGCTGTTTGAGAGCTGGCCCCCCCCCCTCTCTACCTGACAGATTATCTATACGCTGTTTGAGAGCTGCCCCCCCCCTCCCTCTACCTGACAGATTATCTATAGGCTGTTTGAGAGCTGCCCCCCCCCCTCTCTCTCTCTCTCTACCTGACATATTATCTATAGGCTGTTTGAGAGCTGCCCCCCCCCCCCTCTCTACCTGACAGATTATCTATAGGTTGTTTGAGAGCTTCCCCCCCCCCCCTCTCTACCTGACAGATTATCTATAGGCTGTTTGAGAGCTGCCCCCCCCCCTCTCTACCTGACAGATTATCTATAGGTTGTTTGAGAGCTTCCCCCCCCCCCCCCCCTCTCTACCTGACAGATTATCTATAGGCTGTTTGAGAGCTGCCCCCCCCTCTCTACCTGACAGATTATCTATAGGCTGTTTGAGAGCTGCCCCCCCCCCCCTCTCTCTCTCTCTACCTGACAGATTATCTATAGGCTGTTTGAGAGCTGCCCCCCCCCTCTCTCTCTACCTGACAGATTATCTATAGGCTGTTTGAGAGCTGCCCCCCTCTCTCTCTCTACCTGACAGATTATCTATAGGCTGTTTGAGAGCTGCCCCCCCTCTCTCTCTCTACCTGACAGATTATCTATAGGCTGTTTGAGAGCTGCCCCCCCCCCCCCCCCTCTCTACCTGACAGATTATCTATAGGCTGTTTGAGAGCTGCCCCCCATCTCTCTCTACCTGACAGATTATCTATAGGCTGTTTGAGAGCTGCCCCCCCCCCCCTCTCTACCTGACAGATTATCTATAGGCTGTTTGAGAGCTGCCCCCCCCCCACTCCCCCTCTCTACCTGACAGATTATCTATAGGCTGTTTGAGAGCTGCCCCCCCCCCCCCCTCCCCCTCTCTACCTGACAGATTATCTATAGGCTGTTTGAGAGCTGCCCCCCCCCCACTCCCCCTCTCTACCTGACAGATTATCTATAGGCTGTTTGAGAGCCCCCCCCCCCCCCCCCCCTCTCTACCTGACAGATTATCTATAGGCTGTTTGAGAGCTGCCCCCCCCCACTCCCCCTCTCTACCTGACAGATTATCTATAGGCTGTTTGAGAGCTGCCCCCCCCCCCCCTCTCTACCTGACAGATTATCTATAGGCTGTTTGAGAGCTGCCCCCCCCCCCCCCTCTCTCTCTACTTGACAGATTATCTATAGGCTGTTTGAGAGCTGCCCCCCTCTCTCTCTACTTGACAGATTATCTATAGGCTGTTTGAGAGCTGCCCCCCCCCCCCCTCTCTCTCTACCTGACAGATTATCTATAGGCTGTTTGAGAGCTGCCCCCCCCCCCCCCCTCTCTCTCTACCTGACAGATTATCTATAGGTTGTTTGAGAGCTGCCCCCCCCCCCCCCTCTCTCTCTACCTGACAGATTATCTATAGGCTGTTTGAGAGCTGCCCCCCCCCCCCCTCTCTCTCTCTACCTGACAGATTATCTATAGGCTGTTTGAGAGCTGCCCCCCCCCCTCTCTCTCTCTACTTGACAGATTATCTATAGGCTGTTTGAGAGCTGCCCCCCCCCCCCCCCTCTCTACCTGACAGATTATCTATAGGCTGTTTGAGAGCTGCCCCCCCCCCCCCCCCCCCCCTCTCTACCTGACAGATTATCTATAGGCTGTTTGAGAGCTGCCCCCCCCCCCCTCTCTCTCTACTTGACAGATTATCTATAGGCTGTTTGAGAGCTGCCCCCCCTCTCTCTCTACTTGACAGATTATCTATAGGCTGTTTGAGAGCTGCCCCCCCCCCCCTCTCTCTCTACCTGACAGATTATCTATAGGCTGTTTGAGAGCTGCCCCCCCCCCCCCCTCTCTCTCTACCTGACAGATTATCTATAGGCTGTTTGAGAGCTGCCCCCCCCCCCTCTCTCTCTCTACCTGACAGATTATCTATAGGCTGTTTGAGAGCTGCCCCCCCCCCCCCTCTCTCGCTCTACCTGACATATTATCTATAGGCTGTTTGAGAGCTGCCCCCCCCCCCCCCCCCCTCTCTACCTGACAGATTATCTATAGGCTGTTTGAGAGCTGCCCCCCCCCCCTCTCTACCTGACAGATTATCTATAGGCTGTTTGAGAGCTGCCCCCCCCCTCTCTACCTGACAGATTATCTATAGGCTGTTTGAGAGCTGCCCCCCCCCCCCCTCTCTCTCTACCTGACAGATTATCTATAGGCTGTTTGAGAGCTGCCCCCCCCCCCCCCCCTCTCTCTCTACCTGACAGATTATCTATAGGCTGTTTGAGAGCTGCCCCCCCCCTCTCTCTCTACCTGACAGATTATCTATAGGCTGTTTGAGAGCTGCCCCCCCCCCCCTCTCTCTCTACCTGACAGATTATCTATAGGCTGTTTGAGAGCTGCCCCCCCCCTCTCTCTCTCTACCTGACAGATTATCTATAGGCTGTTTGAGAGCTGCCCCCCCCCCCCCCCCTCTCTCTCTCTACCTGACATATTATCTATAGGCTGTTTGAGAGCTGCCCCCCCCCCCCTCTCTCTCTACCTGACAGATTATCTATAGGCTGTTTGAGAGCTGCCCCCCCCCCCCCCCCTCTCTACCTGACAGATTATCTATAGGCTGTTTGAGAGCTGCCCCCCCCCCCCCCCCTCTCTCTCTACCTGACAGATTATCTATAGGCTGTTTGAGTGCTGCCCCCCCCCCCTCTCTCTCTACCTGACAGATTATCTATAGGCTGTTTGAGAGCTGCCCCCCCCCCCCCCTCTCTACCTGACAGATTATCTATAGGCTGTTTGAGAGCTGCCCCCCCCCCCCTCTCTCTCTACCTGACAGATTATCTATAGGCTGTTTGAGAGCTGCCCCCCCCCCCCCCCCTCTCTCTCTCTACCTGACATATTATCTATAGGCTGTTTGAGAGCTGCCCCCCCCCCCCTCTCTCTCTACCTGACAGATTATCTATAGGCTGTTTGAGAGCTGCCCCCCCCCCTCTCTCTCTCTACCTGACAGATTATCTATAGGCTGTTTGAGAGCTGCCCCCCCGCTCTCTCTACCTGACAGATTATCTATAGGCTGTTTGAGAGCTGCCCCCCCCCCCCTCTACCTGACAGATTACCTATAGGCTGTTTGAGAGCTGCCCCCCCCCCCCCCCCTCTCTACCTGACAGATTACCTATAGGCTGTTTGAGTGCTGCCCCCCCCCCCCTCTCTCTCTACCTGACAGATTATCTATAGGCTGTTTGAGAGCTGCCCCCCCCCCCCCCCCCCTCTACCTGACAGATTATCTATAGGCTGTTTGAGAGCTGCCCCCCCCCCCTCTCTACCTGACAGATTATCTATAGGCTGTTTGAGAGCTGCCCCCCCCCCCCCCCCCTCCCTCTCTACCTGACAGATTATCTATAGGCTGTTTGAGAGCTGCCCCCCCCCCCCCCTCTCTCTCTACCTGACAGATTATCTATAGGCTGTTTGAGAGCTGCCCCCCCCCCCCCTCTCTACCTGACAGATTATCTATAGGCTGTTTGAGAGCTGCCCCCCCCCCCTCCCTCTCTACCTGACAGATTATCTATAGGCTGTTTGAGAGCTGCCCCCCCCCCCCCTCCCCCTCTCTACCTGACAGATTATCTATAGGCTGTTTGAGAGCTGCCCCCCCCCCTCTCTCTCTCTACCTGACAGATTATCTATAGGCTGTTTGAGAGCTGCCCCCCCCCCTCTCTCTCTCTCTACCTGACAGATTATCTTTAGGCTGTTTGAGAGCTGCCCCCCCCCCCCTCCCTCTCTACCTGACAGATTATCTATAGGCTGTTTGAGAGCTGCCCCCCCCCCCCCCCTCCCCCTCTCTACCTGACAGATTATCTATAGGCTGTTTGAGAGCTGCCCCCCCCCCTCTCTCTCTCTACCTGACAGATTATCTATAGGCTGTTTGAGAGCTGCCCCCCCCTCTCTCTCTCTCTACCTGACAGATTATCTTTAGGCTGATTGAGAGCTGCCCCCCCCCCTCTCTACCTGACAGATTATCTATAGGCTGTTTGAGAGCTGCCCCCCCCCCCCCCCTCTCTACCTGACAGATTATCTATAGGCTGTTTGAGAGCAGCCCCCCCCCCCCCCCCCCCCCCTCTCTCTCTACCTGACAGATTATCTATAGGCTGTTTGAGAGCTGCCCCTCCCCCCCCCCTCTCTACCTGACAGATTATCTATAGGCTGTTTGAGAGCTGCCCCCCCCCCCCTCCCTCTCTACCTGACAGATTATCTATAGGCTGTTTGAGAGCTGCCCCCCCCCCCCCTCCCCCTCTCTACCTGACAGATTATCTATAGGCTGTTTGAGAGCTGCCCCCCCCTCTCTCTCTCTACCTGACAGATTATCTATAGGCTGTTTGAGAGCTGCCCCCCCCCCTCTCTCTCTCTACCTGACAGATTATCTATAGGCTGTTTGAGAGCTGCCCCCCCCCCCTCTCTCTCTCTCTACCTGACAGATTATCTTTAGGCTGTTTGAGAGCTGCCCCCCCCCCCCCTCTCTACCTGACGGATTATCTATAGGCTGTTTGAGAGCTGCCCCCCCCCCCCCCCTCTCTCTCTCTACCTGACAGATTATCTATAGGCTGTTTGAGAGCTGCCCCCCCCCTCTCTCTCTCTCTACCTGACAGATTATCTATAGGCTGTTTGAGAGCTGCCCCCCCCCCCCCTCTCTACCTGACAGATTATCTATAGGCTGTTTGAGAGCTGCCCCCCCCCCCCCCCCCCCTCTCTACCTGACAGATTATCTATAGGCTGTTTGAGAGCTGCCCCCCCCCCCCTCTCCTCTCTACTTGACAGATTATCTATAGGCTGTTTGAGAGCTGCCCCCCCCCCCCCCCTCTCTCTCTACTTGACAGATTATCTATAGGCTGTTTGAGAGCTGCCCCCCCCCCCCCCCTCTCTCTCTACCTGACAGATTATCTATAGGCTGTTTGAGAGCTGCCCCCCCCCCTCTCTCTCTACCTGACAGATTATCTATAGGCTGTTTGAGAGCTGCCCCCCCCCCCTCTCTCTCTCTACCTGACAGATTATCTATAGGCTGTTTGAGAGCTGCCCCCCCCCCCCCCTCTCTCTCTCTACCTGACAGATTATCTATAGGCTGTTTGAGAGCTGCCCCCCCCCCCCTCTCTCTCTCTACCTGACATATTATCTATAGGCTGTTTGAGAGCTGCCCCCCCCCCCCCCTCTCTACCTGACAGATTATCTATAGGCTGTTTGAGAGCTGCCCCCCCCCCCCTCTCTACCTGACAGATTATCTATAGGCTGTTTGAGAGCTGCCCCCCCCCTCTCTACCTGACAGATTATCTATAGGCTGTTTGAGAGCTGCCCCCCCCCTCTCTCTCTACCGGACAGATTATCTATAGGCTGTTTGAGAGCTGCCCCCCCCCCCTCTCTCTCTACCTGACAGATTATCTATAGGCTGTTTGAGAGCTGCCCCCCCCCTCTCTCTCTCTACCTGACAGATTACCTATAGGCTGTTTGAGTGCTGCCCCCCCCCCCCCCCTCTCTCTCTACCTGACAGATTATCTATAGGCTGTTTGAGAGCTGCCCCCCCCCCCCCCCCCCTCTCTACCTGACAGATTATCTATAGGCTGTTTGAGAGCTGCCCCCCCCTCTCTACCTGACAGATTATCTATAGGCTGTTTGAGAGCTGCCCCCCCCCTCCCCCTCTCTACCTGACAGATTATCTATAGGCTGTTTGAGAGCTGCCCCCCCCCTCTCTCTCTACCTGACAGATTATCTATAGGCTGTTTGAGAGCTGCCCCCCCCCCCCCTCTCTACCTGACAGATTATCTATAGGCTGTTTGAGAGCTGCCCCCCCCCCCCCCCCTCCCTCTCTACCTGACAGATTATCTATAGGCTGTTTGAGAGCTGCCCCCCCCCCCCCCCCCTCCCCCTCTCTACCTGACAGATTATCTATAGGCTGTTTGAGAGCTGCCCCCCCCTCTCTCTCTCTACCTGACAGATTATCTATAGGCTGTTTGAGAGCTGCCCCCCCCCCTCTCTCTCTCTACCTGACAGATTATCTATAGGCTGTTTGAGAGCTGCCCCCCCCCCCCTCTCTCTCTCTCTACCTGGCAGATTATCTTTAGGCTGTTTGAGAGCTGCCCCCCCCCCCTCTCTACCTGACAGATTATCTATAGGCTGTTTGAGAGCTGCCCCCCCCCCCCTCTCTCTCTCTACCTGACAGATTATCTATAGGCTGTTTGAGAGCTGCCCCCCCCCCTCTCTACCTGACAGATTATCTATAGGCTGTTTGAGAGCTGCCCCCCCCCCCCCCCCCTCTCTACCTGACAGATTATCTATAGGCTGTTTGAGAGCTGCCCCCCCCCCCCTCTCTACCTGACAGATTATCTATAGGCTGTTTGAGAGCTGCCCCCCCCCCCCCCCTCTCTCTCTACCTGACAGATTATCTATAGGCTGTTTGAGAGCTGCCCCCCCCCCCCCCCTCTCTACCTGACAGATTATCTATAGGCTGTTTGAGAGCTGCCCCCCCCCCCCCCCCCCCCCCCTCCCCCCTCTCTACCTGACAGATTATCTATAGGCTGTTTGAGAGCTGCACCCCCCCTCTCTCTACCTGACAGATTATCTATAGGCTGTTTGAGAGCTGCCCCCCCCCCCCCCCCTCTCTCTACCTGACAGATTATCTATAGGCTGTTTGAGAGCTGCCCCCCCCCTCTCTACCTGACAGTCATGAGTCATGATGATTGAGGTATAGTGTGTGTGTGTGTGTACCTGAGCCTTGCTCTTGGGCGCCCCCCGTACTCCCGAAGGGTTCGAGAGTCCTTTAATCTCTTGCTGTAGTTTGGTAATACTCTTGGTCAGCGTTCCCAGCGTTGTCATGATCACCGCCTTGTCTCCTGCCTTCATCGTCTTGTTCTTCTCCAGTTTACAGATCAACAGCTGGAACGCGGGAGTACGAGAGAGGGAAAAACATCATACTAGCGACCTTCTAGGGACCAGAGGGATTCATTTTACATCTCCTCTACCTCAGATCTTCTAGGGACCAGAGGGATTCATTTTACATCTCCTCTACCTCAGACCTAGGAAAAACATGATACTAGCGACCTTCTAGGGACCAGAGGGATTCATTTTACATCTCCTCTACCTCAGATCTTCTAGGGACCAGAGGGATTCATTTTACATCTCCTCTACCTCAGACCTAGGAAAAACATGATACTAGCTACCTTCTAGGGACCAGAGGGATTCATTTGACATCTCCTCTACCTCAGACCTAAGAAAAACATGATACTAGCGACCTTCTAGGGACCAGAGGGATTCATTTGACATCTCCTCTACCTCAGACCTAGGAAAAACATGATACTAGCGACCTTCTAGGGACCAGAGAGGATTCATTTGACATCTCCTCTACCTCAGACCAATGGGTTTTGACGAAGGAAAGGAGAGAGGAATCAAGGACAGATGGATTGAGCCACGGTGAGGGTAAAATCATAGAGATGGATAGAGGACTCATCTTTATATCTGTGCCGTTGCCAGCGTCTGTGACAGCATGGGCAGGGCTTTTACAACCCATAGGAAAACCCCACGCCGTTGACTACTTTAAAATGGCAGAAGCATGGTGGAGGCCCTTAATGGCGCTTCCCATGTTTAAACAACCTGCTGGCCACTAGAGACCTCTATCATTCTCTATGGGGGGGGAAGAAAAACAACTCACCTTTTGAGTCTCGATGTGTTTCTCCAGGATTTCCTGCTTCTTCTTCCTCATTTCCTGTTGGAGCCGCAGGGCTTCCTGTCAGGGGAATATTAAAGTGGTAATTCACCTCTTCCACAACCACGGTAAAGTGCTCTGAGCGTCTGGAAAAGCTACATGAAGACAACTGTTACGTTCAGACTCTTTTCCCAGGAGTCTCCTAACAGGTTTAGAGATGAACGTGACCCCTCTTCCCTAACCCGTATATTCCAGACCCCCACCTTCTCCTCCATCTCTTCCCCCCTAGTCCCACGCTCTCCTCCATCCATCTCTTCCCCCTAGTCCCACGCTCTCCTCCATCCATCTCTTCCCCCTAGTCCCACGCTCTCCTCCATCCATCTCTTCCCCCCTAGTCCCACGCTCTCCTCCATCCATCTCTTCCCCCCTAGTCCCACGCTCTCCTCCATCCATCTCTTCCCCCCTAGTCCTACCTTCTCCTCCATCCATCTCTTCCCCCCTAGTCCCACGCTCTCCTCCATCCATCTCTTCCCCCCTAGTCCCACGCTCTCCTCCATCCATCTCTTCCCCCCTAGTCCTACCTTCTCCTCCAACCATCTCTTCCCCGCCAATCCCACGCTCTCCTCCATCCATCTCTTCCCCCCTAGTCCCACGCTCTCCTCCATCCATCTCTTCCCCCCTAGTCCCACGCTCTCCTCCATCCATCTCTTCCCCCCTAGTCCCACCTTCTCCTCCATCCATCTCTTCCCCCCTAGTCCCACGCTCTCCTCCATCCATCTCTTCCCCCCTAGTCCCACGCTCTCCTCCATCCATCTCTTCCCCCCTAGTCCTACCTTCTCCTCCATCCATCTCTTCCCCCCTAGTCCCACGCTCTCCTCCATCCATCTCTTCCCCCCTAGTCCCACGCTCTCCTCCATCCATCTCTTCCTCCTACCTTCTCCTCCATCTCTTCCCCCCTAGTCCCACGCTCTCCTCCATCCATCTCTTCCCCCCTAGTCCCACGCTCTCCTCCATCTTCCCCCCTAGTCCCACGCTCTCCTCCATCCATCTCTTCCCCCTAGTCCCACGCTTCTCCTCCATCCATCTCTTCCCCCCTAGTCCCACGCTCTCCTCCATCCATCTCTTCCCCCCTAGTCCTACCTTCTCCTCCATCCATCTCTTCCCCCCTAGTCCCACCTTCTCCTCCATCCATCTCTTCCCCCCTAGTCCCACCTTCTCCTCCATCCATCTCTTCCCCCCTAGTCCCACCTTCTCCTCCATCCATCTCTTCCCCCCTAGTCCTACCTTCTCCTCCATCCATCTCTTCCCCCCTAGTCCCAACTTCTCCTCCATCCATCTCTTCCCCCCCTAGTCCCACGCTCTCCTCCATCCATCTCTTCCCCCCTAGTCCTACCTTCTCCTCCATCCATCTCTTCCCCCCTAGTCCCACGCTCTCCTCCATCCATCTCTTCTAGTCCCCCTTCTCCTCCTATCTCCCACGCTCTCCTCCATCCATCTCTTCTCCCCCTAGTCCCACGCTCTCCTCCATCCATCTCTTCCCCCCTAGTCCCACCTTCTCCTCCATCCATCTCTTCCCCCCTAGTCCCACGCTCTCCTCCATCCATCTCTTCCCCCCTAGTCCCACGCTTCTCCTCCATCCATCTCTTCCCCCCTAGTCCTCCACCTTCTCCTCCACCTTCTCCTCCATCCATCTCTTCCCCCCTAGTCCTACCTTCTCCTCCATCCATCTCTTCCCCCCTAGTCCCACGCTCTCCTCCATCCATCTCTTCCCCCCTAGTCCCACGCTCTCCTCCATCCATCTCTTCCCCCCTAGTCCCACGCTCTCCTCCATCCATCTCTTCCCCCCTAGTCTCCACCTCCCAACTTCTCCTCCATCCATCTCTTCCTAGTCCATCTCCTCCATCCATCTCTTCCCCCCTAGTCCCACGCTCTCCTCCATCCATCTCTTCCCCCCTAGTCCCACCTTCTCCTCCATCCATCTCTTCCCCCCTAGTCCCACGCTCTCCTCCATCCATCTCTTCCATCTCTTCCCCCTAGTCCCACGCTCTTCTCCTCCATCCATCTCTTCCCCCCTAGTCCCACCTTCTCCTCCATCCATCTCTTCCCCCCTAGTCCCACCTTCTCCTCCCCACTAGTCCCACCTTCTCCTCCATCCATCTCTTCCCCCCTAGTCCCACCTTCTCCTCCATCCATCTCTTCCATCCACCTTCTCCTCCATCCATCTCTTCCCCCCTAGTCCCACTAGTCCCAACTTCTCCTCCATCCATCTCTTCCCCCCTAGTCCCACGCTCTCCTCCATCCATCTCTTCCAGTCCTACCTTCTCCTCCATCCATCTCTTCCCCCCTAGTCCCACGCTCTCCTCCATCCATCTCTTCCCCCCTAGTCCCACGCTCTCCTCCATCCATCTCTTCCCCCCTAGTCCCACCTTCTACTCCATCCATCTCTTCCCCCCTAGTCCCACGCTCTCCTCCATCCATCTCTTCCCCCCTAGTCCCACGCTCTCCTCCATCCATCTCTTCCCCCCTAGTCCTACCTTCTCCTCCAACCATCTCTTCCCCGCCAATCCCACGCTCTCCTCCATCCATCTCTTCCCCCCTAGTCCCACGCTCTCCTCCATCCATCTCTTCCCCCCTAGTCCCACGCTCTCCTCCATCCATCTCTTCCCCCTAGTCCTACGCTCTCCTCCATCCATCTCTTCTCCCCCCTAGTCCTACCTTCTCCTCCATCCATCTCTTCCCCCCTAGTCCCACCTTCTCCTCCATCCATCTCTTCCCCCCTAGTCCCACCTTCTCCTCCATCCATCTCTTCCCCCCTAGTCCCACCTTCTCCTCCATCCATCTCTTCCCCCCTAGTCCCACCTTCTCTCCTCCATCCATCTCTTCCCCCCCTAGTCCCACCTTCTCCTCCATCCATCTCTTCCCCCTAGTCCTACCTTCTCCTCCATCCATCTCTTCCCCCCTAGTCCCACGCTCTCCTCCATCCATCTCTTCCCCCCTAGTCCTACCTTCTCCTCCATCCATCTCTTCCCCCCTACCTTCTCCTCCATTCATCTCTTCCCCCCTAGTCCTACCTTCTCCTCCATCCATCTCTTCCCACGCTCTCCTCCATCCATCTCTTCCCCGCTCTCCTCCATCTATCCTCCATCCATCTCTTCCATCTCCCCTAGTCCCACGCTCTCCTCCATCCATCTCTTCCCCCCTAGTCCCACGCTCTCCTCCATCCATCTCTTCTAGTCCCACGCTCTCCTCCATCCAGTCCCACCTTCTCCTCCATCCATCTCTTCCCCCCTAGTCCCACCTCTCTCCTCCATCCATCTCTTCCATCTCCCCTAGTCCCACGCTTCTCCTCCATCCATCTCTTCCCCCCTAGTCCCACGCTCTCCTCCATCCATCTCTTCCCCCCTACCTTCTCCTCCATCCACCTTCTCCTCCATCCATCCATCTCTTCCCCGCTCTCCTCCATCCATCTCTTCCCCCCTAGTCCCACGCTCTCCTCCATCCATCTCTTCCATCCATCCTTAGTCCCACGCTCTCTCCTCCATCCATCTCTTCCCACACCTTCTCCTCCATCCATCTCTTCCCCCCTAGTCCCACCTTCTCCTCCATCCATCTCTTCCCCCCTAGTCCCACCTTCTCCTCCATCCATCTCTTCCCCCCTAGTCTTCTCCTCCATCCATCTCTTCTTCTCCTCCATAGTCCCACGCTCTCCTCCATCCATCTCTTCCCCCCTAGTCCTACCTTCTCCTCCATCCATCTCTTCCCCCCTAGTCCCACGCTCTCCTCCATCCATCTCTTCCCCCCTAGTCCCACGCTCTCCTCCATCCATCTCTTCCCCCCTAGTCCTACCTTCTCCTCCATCCATCTCTTCCCCCCTAGTCCCACGCTCTCCTCCATCCATCTCTTCCCCCCTAGTCCCACGCTCTCCTCCATCCATCTCTTCCCCCCTAGTCCTACCTTCTCCTCCAACCATCTCTTCCTCCACGCTCTCCTCCATCCATCCATCTCTTCCCCCCTAGTCCCACGCTCTCCTCCATCCATCTCTTCCCCCCTAGTCCCACGCTCTCTCCTCCATCCATCTCTTCCCCCCTAGTCCCACCTTCTCCTCCATCCATCTCTTCCCCCCTAGTCCCACCTTCTCCTCCATCCATCTCTTCCCCCCTAGTCCTACCTTCTCCTCCATCCATCTCTTCCCCCCTAGTCCCACCTTCTCCTCCATCCATCTCTTCCCCCCTAGTCCCACCTTCTCCTCCATCCATCTCTTCCCCCCTAGTCCCACCTTCTCCTCCATCCATCTCTTCCCCCCTAGTCCCACGCTCTCCTCCATCCATCTCTTCCCCCCTAGTCCCACGCTCTCCTCCATCCATCTCTTCCCCCCTAGTCCCACGCTCTCCTCCATCTATCTCTTCCCCCCTAGTCCCACGCTCTCCTCCATCTATCTCTTCCCCCCTAGTCCCACCTTCTCCTCCATCCATCTCTTCCCCCCTAGTCCCACGCTCTCCTCCATCCATCTCTTCCCCCCTAGTCCCACGCTCTCCTCCATCCATCTCTTCCCCCCTAGTCCCACGCTCTCCTCCATCCATCTCTTCCCCCCTAGTCCCACCCTCTCCTCCTCCTCCACCCACCCCCTCCTCGACAGCCTCCCACCCACCCTTCCCCACTCTCTCCTCCTCCCATCCAACTCCTCCTCGCACCCTCCGTTCCTTCCATCCATCCATCTTTCCCACCCCTTCCCTCTCCTCCTTCCCTCCCCATCCCTCTCCTCCTTCCCACCCCATCCCTCTCCCCCCTCCCTCTCCCCCTTCCCTCTCCTCCTTCCCTCCCCATCCCTCTCCCCATCCCTCTCCTCCTTCCCTCTCCTCCTTCCCTCTCCTCCTTCCCACCCCATCCCTCTCCCCCCTCCCTCTCCTCCTTCCCACCCCATCCCTCTCCTCCCTCTCCCCCTTCCCTCTCCCCCTTCCCACCCCATCCCTCTCCTCCTTCCCTCCCATCCCTCTCCTCCTTCCCTCCCCATCCCTCTCCCCCTTCCCTCTCCCCCTTCCCACCCCATCCCTCTCCTCCTTCCCTCCCATCCCTCTCCTCCTTCCCTCCCATCCCTCTCCTCCTTCCCTCCCCATCCCTCTCACCCCTTCCCTCTCCCCCTTCCCACCCCATCCCTCTCCTCCTTCCCTCCCATCCCTCTCCCCCATCCCTCTCCCCCTTCCCTCTCCCCCTTCCCACCCCATCCCTCTCCTCCTTCCCACCCCTCTCCCCCCTCTCCTCTCCCACCTGTTTATTCTTCATAGCCTCCTCTGTAGCAGTGACCCCAGCAAACAGAGCCGTCTTCTGAGCTGCTTTCAGAGCAGCCATGTTGTACACTGTCTTAGTCAGCCCCGTAGAGGTGGAGAACACCTGGTGGAGAGGAGGACCATGTTATTATTACTGGGGACTTGTATAGGAGAACACCTGGTAGAGAAGACTAATATAGGAGAACGCCTGGTGAAGAGGACTCATATAGGAGAACACCTGGTGGAGAGGACTCATATAGGAGAACACCTGGTGGAGAGGACTCATATAGGAGAACACCTGGTGGAGAAGACTCATATAGGAGAACACCTGGTGGAGAGGACTCATATAGGAGAACACCTGGTAGAGAGGACTCATATAGGAGAACACCTGGTGGAGAGGACTCATATAGGAGAACACCTGGTGGAGAGGACTCATATAGGAGAACACCTGGTGGAGAGGACTCATATAGGAGAACACCTGGTGGAGAAGACTCATATAGGAGAACACCTGGTGGAGAGGACTCATATAGGAGAACACCTGGTAGAGAGGACTCATATAGGAGAACACCTGGTGGAGAGGACTCATATAGGAGAACACCTGGTGGAGAGGACTCATATAGGAGAACACCTGGTGGAGAGGACTCATATAGGAGAACACCTGGTGGAGAGGACTCATATAGGAGAACACCTGGTGGAGAGGACTCATATAGGAGAACACCTGGTGGAGAGGACTCATATAGGAGAACACCTGGTGGAGAGGACTCATATAGGAGAACACCTGGTAGAGAGGACTCATATAGGAGAACACCTGGTAGAGAGGACTCATATAGGAGAACACCTGGTAGAGAAGACTCATATAGGAGAACACCTGGTAGAGAGGACTCATATAGGAGAACACCTGGTAGAGAGGACTCATATAGGAGAACACCTGGTAGAGAGGACTCATATAGGAGAACACCTGGTAGAGAGGACTCATATAGGAGAACACCTGGTGGAGAGGACTCATATAGGAGAACACCTGGTGGAGAGGACTCATATAGGAGAACACCTGGTGGAGAGGACTCATATAGGAGAACACCTGGTGGAGAGGACTCATATAGGAGAACACCTGGTGGAGAGGACTCATATAGGAGAACACCTGGTGGAGAGGACTCATATAGGAGAACACCTGGTAGAGAGGACTCATATAGGAGAACACCTGGTGGAGAGGACTCATATAGGAGAACACCTGGTGGATAGGACTAATATAGGAGGACACCTGGTAGAGAGGACTCATATAGGAGAACACCTGGTGGAGAAGACTCATATAGGAGAACACCTGGTGGAGAAGACTCATATAGGAGAACACCTGGTGGAGAGAACTCATATAGGAGAACACCTGGTGGAGAGGAGGTCAACTTAAAGGAAAACTCAAGTCAAAAACTATATTTAGATTTGTTGATACAGTGGACTTGTTTTCTCACCTTTCCTGCCGGTCCACTAGGGGTACTTCCTGGTTTAGAGGCGAAGCCCAGCCTCTCCTTCATTGATAGGTTGGATTTAAAGTCATTCTGTGAGGCAACACGAGAGTCTTGGTTGGGCTCTGAGCAGTCGGCAGGCAGAGGGCCCAGACGGTCTTTGACGGACTGTTTCAGACAAGTGGCTGGCTGCTGCACCTGCTGGAGTAAACAACAACAACAACGTCAACAATAAACAAACAAAGGGCAGCGACAACAGGCTAGGCTCGGTCAACGACAACAGGCTAGGCTCGGTCAACGACAACAGGCTAGGCTCGGTCAACGACAACAGGCTAGGCTCGGTCAACGACAACAGGCTAGGCTCGGTCAACGACAACAGGCTAGGCTCGGTCAACGACAACAGGCTAGGCTCGGTCAACGACAACAGGCTAGGCTCGGTCTACGACAACAGGCTAGGCTCGGTCTACGACAACAGGCTAGGCTCGGTCTACGACAACAGGCTAGGCTCGGTCTACGACAACAGGCTAGGCTCGGTCTACGACAACAGGCTAGGCTCGGTCTACGACAACAGGCTAGGCTCGGTCTACGACAACAGGCTAGGCTCGGTCTACGACAACAGGCTAGGCTCGGTCTACGACAACAGGCTAGGCTCGGTCTACGACAACAGGCTAGGCTCGGTCTACGACAACAGGCTAGGCTCGGTCTACGACAACAGGCTAGGCTCGGTCTACGACAACAGGCTAGGCTCGGTCTACGACAACAGGCTAGGCTCGGTCTACGACAACAGGCTAGGCTCGGTCTACGACAACAGGCTAGGCTCGGTCTACGACAACAGGCTAGGCTCGGTCTACGACAACAGGCTAGGCTCGGTCAACGACAACAGGCTAGGCTCGGTCAACGACAACAGGCTAGGCTCGGTCTACGACAACAGGCTAGGCTCGGTCAACGACAACAGGCTACTAGGTCAACGACAACAGGCTACTAGGTCAACGACAACAGGCTACTAGGTCAACGACAACAGGCTACTAGGTCAACGACAACAGGCTACTAGGTCAACGACAACAGGCTACTAGGTCAACGACAACAGGCTAGTAGGTCAACGACAACAGGCTAGTAGGTCAACGACAACAGGCTAGTAGGTCAACGACAACAGGCTAGTAGGTCAACGACAACAGGCTAGTAGGTCAACGACAACAGGCTAGTAGGTCAACGACAACAGGCTAGTAGGTCAACGACAACAGGCTAGTAGGTCAACGACAACAGGCTTGTAGGTCAACGACAACAGGCTAGTAGGTCAACGACAACAGGCTAGTAGGGCAACGACAACAGGCTCGTAGGGCAACGACAACAGGCTCGTAGGGCAACGACAACAGGCTCGTAGGTCAACGACAACAGGCTCGTAGGGCAACGACAACAGGCTCGTAGGGCAACGACAACAGGCTCGTAGGGCAACGACAACAGGCTCGTAGGGCAACGACAACAGGCTCGTAGGGCAACGACAACAGGCTCGTAGGGCAACGACAACAGGCTCGTAGGGCAACGACAACAGGCTCGTAGGGCAACGACAACAGGCTCGTAGGGCAACGACAACAGGCTCGTAGGGCAACGACAACAGGCTCGTAGGGCAACGACAACAGGCTCGTAGGGCAACGACAACAGGCTCGTAGGGCAACGACAACAGGCTCGTAGGGCAACGACAACAGGCTCGTAGGGCAACGACAACAGGCTCGTAGGGCAACGACAACAGGCTCGTAGGGCAACGACAACAGGCTCGTAGGGCAACGACAACAGGCTCGTAGGGCAACGACAACAGGCTCGTAGGGCAACGACAACAGGCTCGTAGGGCAACGACAACAGGCTCGTAGGGCAACGACAACAGGCTCGTAGGGCAACGACAACAGGCTCGTAGGGCAACGACAACAGGCTCGTAGGGCAACGACAACAGGCTCGTAGGGCAACGACAACAGGCTCGTAGGGCAACGACAACAGGCTCGTAGGGCAACGACAACAGGCTCGTAGGGCAACGACAACAGGCTCGTAGGGCAACGACAACAGGCTAGGGCAACGACAACAGGCTAGGGCAACAGGCTAGGGCAACAGGCTAGGGCAACAGGCTAGGGCAACGACAACAGCCTAGGGCAACGACAACAGCCTAGGTCAATGACAACAGACTAGGTCAACGACAAGACTAGGTCAACGACAACAGGCTAGGTCAATGACAACAGGCTAGGTCAACGACAACAGGCTAGGTCAACGACAACAAGCTAGGTCAACGACAACAGGCTAGGGCAAACGACAACAGGCTAGGGCAAACGACAACAGGCTAGGGCAAACGACAACAGACTAGGGCAAACGACATAACATAGAAGGCCAACTGTGCTGCAGTACGCCCCGACCAGCAGGAAAAACTCTGGATCTGAGGCCACTAATAACTAACGGCCATTTGGGCAAAATGGCTGAATGAATGAAACGTGCTTCCTAAATCCAAGTGCACCACTTTTGACCGGGGTCCATAGAGCTCTGGTAGAAAAGAAGTACACTTTTAAGGGAATAGGCTGCCATATTTGGGATGTGGACTTACCATGAGTGGCTGTGGTTGATGGTGTTGCTGTCCCTGCTGTCCCATTCCCTGCTGTCCCATTCCCTGCTGTCCCATTCCCTGCTGTCCCATCTCGTCCTCACAGTGCCAGAGGACTCTAATGAAGCGGTTGTTGAGAACAGCCTCAGGACTCTGCAGGGCACGCTTAGCCTCCTCGTGACTGTCGAACTGGATCAGGGCCCCCTCCGGGTCATTACCATAGGTTACCTGGGGGGGGACGACGACA
Organism: Oncorhynchus clarkii lewisi; assembly: GCF_045791955.1. Classification (NCBI taxonomy): domain Eukaryota; kingdom Metazoa; phylum Chordata; class Actinopteri; order Salmoniformes; family Salmonidae; genus Oncorhynchus; species Oncorhynchus clarkii. The sequence continues at coordinate 10,671,354 of NC_092164.1, read as the reverse complement.
ACGGACGGACGGACAGAGAGAGAGAGAGACAGAGAGAGAGAGAGAGAGAGAGAGAGAGAGAGAGAGAGAGAGAGAGAGAGAGAGAGAGAGAGAGAGAGAGAGACACAGAGAGAGAGAAACGGGAGGGAGGGTGAGCAGGGGAAGAGAGGAAGGAGCAAGGGAGTGAGGAAGATAGGGTTATGTTAACCCTCACTCACTAAGAAGAAGTGCACTAAATAGGGAGTAGTGTGCCAATAACGCCAACAACAACAAAACACAGCTTAAAGCAGAAAGGTATCGTTAGCCAATCAGTCGAACCTGCAGGTTGACGATAGTCCCGAACTTGCTGAAGTGTTGGTTAAGCTTGGAGATGTTGTTGAGTCCCTGGGGGATCTGAAGGACCGACAGCTTGGTGTTTGACCCAAACGGAGCCTTCTGGTTCTGGTTCTGAGGGTTCTTGTTGTGGAACCCACCCTGGAGGTTCTGCTGGTTGAAGTTAGGTCTGACAGAACACATGGAGATTACAGGAACAGCTACTGTACTGCTTGTTGGTTACAAGGTCCTTTGTGTTCTGTCTGAACCCCTAGGTATATTACCTGTTGTGGTCTATGATGGTTCTCTAATGTTCTGTCTGAATCCCCAGGTATATTACCTGTTGTGGTCTATGATGGTTCTCTAATGTTCTGTCTGAACCCCCAGGTATATTACCTGTTGTGGTCTATGATGGTTTAATGTTCTGTATGAACCCCCAGGTATATTACCTGTTGTGGTCTATGATGGTTCTCTAATGTTCTGTCTGAATCCCCAGGTATATTACCTGTTGTGGTCTATGATGGTTCTCTAATGTTCTGTCTGAACCCCCAGGTATATTACCTGTTGTGGTCTATGATGGTTTAATGTTCTGTCTGAACCCCCAGGTATATTACCTGTTGTGGTCTATGATGGTTCTCTAATGTTCTGTATGAACCCCCAGGTATATTGCCTGTTGTGGTCTATGATGGTTTAATGTTCTGTATGAACCCCCAGGTATATTACCTGTTGTGGTCTATGATGGTTCTCTAATGTTCTGTATGAACCCCCAGGTATATTACCTGTTGTGGTCTATGATGGTTTAATGTTCTGTCTGAACCCCCAGGTATATTACCTGTTGTGGTCTATGATGGTTCTCTAATGTTCTGTCTGAACCCCCAGGTATATTACCTGTTGTGGTCTATGATGGTTTAATGTTCTGTCTGAACCCCCAGGTATATTGCCTGTTGTGGTCTATGATGGTTTAATGTTCTGTATGAACCCCCAGGTATATTACCTGTTGTGGTCTATGATGGTTCTCTAATGTTCTGTCTGAATCCCCAGGTATATTACCTGTTGTGGTCTATGATGGTTCTCTAATGTTCTGTCTGAACCCCCAGGTATATTACCTGTTGTGGTCTATGATGGTTCTCTAATGTTCTGTCTGAACCCCCAGGTATATTACCTGTTGTGGTCTATGATGGTTCTCTAATGTTCTGTATGAACCCCCAGGTATATTACCTGTTGTGGTCTATGATGGTTTAATGTTCTGTATGAACCCCCAGGTATATTACCTGTTGTGGTCTATGATGGTTCTCTAATGTTCTGTCTGAACCCCCAGGTATATTACCTGTTGTGGTCTATGATGGTTCTCTAATGTTCTGTATGAACCCCCAGGTATATTACCTGTTGTGGTCTATGATGGTTCTCTAATGTTCTGTCTGAACACCCAGGTATATTACCTGTTGTGGCCTGTGTCTCATGCCAAATCAACTGTCTCACAGTCTCAAGGTGTGTGTTCTTGCTTGTCGGACCAAGGTGTGTGTGTGTGTGTTCTTGCTTGTCGAACCAAGGTGTGTGTGTGTGTGTGTTCTTGCTTGTCGAACCAAGGTGTGTGTGTGTTCTTACTTGTCGGCCCAGGGTTTCTTGGGGAGCATTGCTCCGTGGTGTGAGACAGCAGATCTCTTCCTGGAGGCCGAGTCCAGAACAATCCTCATTCTGTTGGGCATCTGATCTGGGAATTCATTAAACATCTGTGTGACTGGACTGACGAGATCAGACGAGACCTTGACCAGTCAGGATAGAGAATCTCTCTCTCTCCCTCCCTCCTATATAACAACACATTATAGTCCCACCTTCCCTCTGAATGCACATCGAGACTGGTTGTGTTTAGGTACCTCTGTCTCTGTCTCTGTCCCTCCCTCCCTCTCTTCCTCCCTCTCTCCCCCTCCACTATAACAACACATTATAGTCCCACCTTCCCTCTGAATCCACATCTAGACAGGTTGTGTTTAGGTACCTCTGTCTCTGTCCCTCCCTCCCTCTCTTCCTCCCTCTCTCCCCCTCCACTATAACAACACATTACAGTCCCACCTTCCCTCTGAATGCACATCAAGACTGGTTGTGTTTAGGTACCTCTGTCTGTCTGTCTCCCTCCCTCCCTCTCTCCCTCCCTCTAATATAACACCACATTACAGTCCCACCTTCCCTCTGAATCCACATCGAGACTGGTTGTGTTTAGGTACCTCTGTCTCTGTGAGGCAGGTCCTCCCCCATAGTCAGTCCTATGAGGTTGGGTCTTTGGACGTTGACTCTGTGGCGATACACTGGTCTGGAGGTGTTGGTGAGGCTGGGATCCTCAGGGTTATACATGTCAGAGTCATACTGGCCTGGGAGAGAGGGACCACAACAAACTTAATGAAGAGACCACAACACAGACTAAAGAGACCACAACACAGACTAAAGAGACCACAACACAGACTAAAGAGACCACAACACAGACTAAATGAAGACAATAACAACAACAGAGACAAAACATTTCTCCTTCCCCTCTGAAAGACACACAGGTTGGAGCAGTAGATAACTGAAGGCCACATTGTACAGCTGTTAAGAGGACTAATTGCTTTGCTCAAGGGCACAACGGCAGGAGATTGCACCTAGGATTTGACACTTAAGACAACCCTCTTGGTTGTCAACACACACACACACACCCCTACCTGGTGGGAAGAGAGGAGCCGGGGGCTGGGGGATGGAGGGTCGTGTCCCTGTGGTTACAATAGTGGGAACAGAGTTGGCGATGGAGTTAGGAGGGGCATCCATCCCTGATGCCTGGTGAGGGGGACCTGGGGGGGGCGGGGCACAGATTTAAATAAAACACTAGAATGGTCCCTGACCAAGATGGCCGCCATTAACACAACATTCTAGAACGATGCAAGTCTGACATCAACACACTACGTGAATTATAGTCTCTGTGGAGATCTTTATAAGGTAAGGCGAACACCCGATTGGCTATGGTCGAAGGAAGCTCACCCTATAGGGAAGAGGGTTCCATTTGGAATGACAACACATGCGACTCGAGCCACGGACTCGTTATGACAGACGGATTCATTGAATTCCTACCTGGCGGCAGGCTGGGCGGCAGGCCGGGCGGCAGGCTGCCTGTCAGGGGCACAGGGGGACGGAGGTTGACGGGAGGTGGCGTCATGAGAGGGGGAGGTCCTGGCGGGGGCGGTAGGCCGGGAGGGGGCTGGGCGACCCCCGGGATAGGGGGAGGGGCTTGGAACATGTTAGGTAGATTAACGTCCTCCACCACCACTGGATCGATACCGTGGTCGAACGGGCAAATGTCCCCGCGCATACAGAAGCCTTTCTCTGGAAGACAACACAATACGGTATAGTAACACAGCTAGAGGACAGTTAGATACAGAAGCCTTTCTCTGGAAGACAACACAATACTGTATAGTAACACAGCTAGAGGACAGTTAGATACAGAAGCCTTTCTCTGGAAGACAACACAATACGGTATAGTAACACAGCTAGAGGACAGTTAGATACAGAAGGCCTTTCTCTGGAAGACAACACAATACTGTATAGTAACACAGCTAGAGGACAGTTAGATACAGAAGGAAGACAACACAATACGGTATAGTAACACAGCTAGAGGACAGTTAGATACAGAAGGAAGACAACACAATACTGTATAGTAACACAGCTAGAGGACAGTTAGATACAGAAGGCCTTTCTCTGGAAGACAACACAATACAGTATAGTAACACAGCTAGAGGACAGTTAGATACAGAAGGAAGACAACACAATACGGTATAGTAACACAGCTAGAGGACAGTTAGATACAGAAGGCTTTCTCTGGAAGACAACACAATACGGTATAGTAACACAGCTAGAGGACAGTTAGATACAGAAGGAAGACAACACAATACGATATAGTAACACAGCTAGAGGACAGTTAGATACAGAAGGCTTTCTCAGGAAGACAACACAATACGGTATAGTAACACAGCTAGAGGACAGTTAGATACAGAAGGAAGACAACACAATACGATATAGTAACACAGCTAGAGGACAGTTAGATACCATTATGTCTCCACACATACAGAACAACCCATTGTGAAGAAGCACAGCGAGAGGACAGTTAGATACAGAAGGAAGACAACACAATACGATATAGTAACACAGCTAGAGGACAGTTAGATACAGAAGGCCTTTTCCAGGCCAGAAACAGACAGAAAGAAAACTAAATCACTCCAAACATTCTCATTCTCGGTCATACTGATCCCGGGCCACTAAAAGACAGTCTCGGTGTAAAAAAAAACAACTTCCTTCCTGCTTACCGTCATAGTCACGGCAACGTTTCCTCTGTGGCGGAAGGGGCCGGTCCAGTGACTGATCCGGGTGGAAGTCCGACCAGCTGTCCGTCACCGAGGCGATGCTGTTGCTGTGGTTACCTTGAGGGGCGATCACCGTGATGGTGCTGCTGAGGGTCGGCACGGGGAACGTGGCGGTTGCCGTGGGGATCGGCAGGAGGCCTTCTCCAGCTCCAACCTCCGTCCCCCGGTCTCCTCGATCGGTCTCGTACTTTGACCTCCCAGCATCCCGCTCTGTGATCAGAAGGATAAGGGCAGGAAGCAGGAAACAGTCATGATATCTAGAGCTGGCGTAGAGCCGTTGGATGTGCATGCTTTTGTTCCAACCCAACACTAGTCTAACAGCCAGACATACTGACTTTCAAAATGAATCAACCAATCATAAACCAGGAGCATAACCCTGCACACAACCAGAGTTGTTCTGTCGGTCTCCCCTCTCACCTCTGCTCTTGGAGTGGCTCCTGCTGTGACTCCTGCTACCGCGGTCTCTGTCTCTCTCCCGGTCCCTGGCCCGGTCCTTGCTCCTGCTCCTACTGCGGCTGTAGCTACGGCCCCTCCTCCGGTTGTAACGGTCCCGGTACGAGTCCCGTCTCGGGGGGATGCGGTCGTAATCGTTCCGTTTCCTGGTACGGTCGTCCCTTTTACGGTCATCCCCTCGTCTGACAAACGACAGAGAAGAGGAGGAGGAGGAGAGAGAGGAGGAAGAGAGAGAGAGGAGGGGGAGAGAGAGAGGAGGGGGAGAGAGAGAGGAGGGAGAGAGAGAGGAGGGAGAGAGAGAGGAGGGAGAGAGAGAGGAGGGAGGGAGGGAGAGGAGGCAGAATAAAGTCACTAAGCAGACATCCCATTGAACAGAGACAGGAGCATTTATGGATCAGTCTCAAATAGCACCCTATACACTATATAGTGTACTACTATTGACCAGGTCCAGTAGAGTAATTTAATAGGGAACGATGTCCCTCACCTGTTGTCTCTGGGGGGCTGTAGTTCACACTGACCTGCTGTCTCTACTGTAGTTCACACTGACCTGCTGTCTCTACTGTAGTTCACACTGACCTGCTGTCTCTACTGTAGTTCACACTGACCTGCTGTCTCTACTGTAGTTCACACTGACCTGCTGTCTCTACTGTAGTTCACACTGACCTGCTGTCTCTACTGTAGCTGGAGGGGGGGCTGTAGTTCACACTGACCTGCTGTCTCTACTGTAGTTCACACTGACCTGCTGTCTCTACTGTAGTTCACACTGACCTGCTGTAGTTCACACTGACCTGCTGTCTCTACTGTAGCGGGAGCTGGACGGGGGGCTGTAGTTCACACTGACCAGCTGTCTCTACTGTAGTTCACACTGACCTGCTGTCTCTACTGTAGTTCACACTGACCTGCTGTCTCTACTGTAGTTCACACTGACCTGCTGTCTCTACTGTAGTTCACACTGACCTGCTGTCTCTACTGTAGTTCACACTGACCTGCTGTCTCTACTGTAGCTGGAGGGGGGGCTGTAGTTCACACTGACCTGCTGTCTCTACTGTAGTTCACACTGACCTGCTGTCTCTACTGTAGCTGGAGGGGGGGCTGTAGTTCACACTGACCTGCTGTCTCTACTGTAGTTCACACTGACCTGCTGTCTCTGCTGTAGTTCACACTGACCTGCTGTCTCTACTGTAGTTCACACTGACCTGCTGTCTCTACTGTAGTTCACACTGACCTGCTGTCTTTACTGTAGTTCACACTGACCTGCTGTAGTTCACACTGACCTGCTGTCTCTACTGTAGCTGGAGGGGGGGCTGTAGTTCACACTGACCTGCTGTCTCTACTGTAGTTCACACTGACCTGCTGTCTCTACTGTAGTTCACACTGACCTGCTGTCTCTACTGTAGTTCACACTGACCTGCTGTCTTTACTGTAGTTCACACTGACCTGCTGTCTCTACTGTAGTTCACACTGACCTGCTGTCTCTACTGTAGTTCACACTGACCTGCTGTCTACTGTAGTTCACACTGACCTGCTGTCTCTACTGTAGTTCACACTGACCTGCTGTCTCTACTGTAGCTGGACAGGGGGCTGTAGTTCACACTGACCTGCTGTCTCTACTGTAGCGGGAGCTGGACGGGGGGCTGTAGTTCACACTGACCTGCTGTCCCTACTGTAGCGGGAGCTGGACGGGGGGCTGTAGTTCACACTGACCTGCTGTCTCTACTGTAGCGGGAGCTGGACGGGGGGCTGTAGTTCACACTGACCTGCTGTCTCTACTGTAGCGGGAGCTGGACGGGGGGCTGTAGTTCACACTGACCTGCTGTCTCTACTGTAGCGGGAGCTGGACGGGGGGCTGTAGTTCACACTGACCTGCTGTCTCTACTGTAGCGGGAGCTGGACGGGGGGCTGTAGTTCACTCTCCTGGAGAACTTCTTGTCCCGGTCCTCCTCGCGACTCGGCTGGAAAACACAAGTTTAAACTAAGATCCTGAAAGTAGCACCAGATGAACTACATTGATCTCATCCTGTTTACAAATAACCCCACTTCCTGATTACAAAGAATACTATTGGACAATAGATCTCTACTGTCAGACTGTGGAGTGTAACCTTCCATGCCAATTATGCGGAGGCACTAAAACTCTACCACAGCGGTTTCCTGTAGCATCACTGTTAAAAGTAAACATTCCCTTTAAGTGTTGGTGCCTTGTCAACATGACTCAACCAGTCACCTCGTCTTTCCTCTGGTCGTCTTTGTCCGTCCTGGTCAGGTGGCCCTCCGCTTTGCCCGCGGAACCTGGCTGATGGTCCTGCTGAGGTAGGTAGCTTTTGGAGTTGACGGCTTCAAAGAGTCTATCGACAAAGGTCTGCGTCTCTGGGAGAAGACGGGAGTAGGGAACGAGGGGCGGTTGATGAGGGGAGGAGGACAAGGGCATGAATAGTGGGGCCGACACCGACACATTAGGTAACTAATGAGTATCAGTCACTGTGTATAGTTCCAAATGGAACACTATTCCCTATATAGTGCACTACTTTAGACCAGGGCCCTATAGAACCCTATATAGTACACTACTTTAGACCAGGGCCCTATAGAACCCTATATAGTACACTACTTTAGACCAGGGCCCTATAGAACCCTATATAGTACACTACTTTAGACCAGGGCCCTATAGAACCCTATTCCCTATATAGTACACTACTTTAGACCATGGCCCTATAGAACCCTATTCCCTATATAGTACACTACTTTAGACCAGGGCCCTATATAACCCTATTCCCTATATAATGCACTACTTTAGACCAGAGCCCTATAGAACCCTATTCCCTATATAGTGCACTACTTTAGACCAGAGCCCTATAGAACCCTATATAGTGCACTACTTTAGACCAGAGCCCTATAGAACCCTATTCCCTATATATAGTGCACTACTTTAGACCAGAGCCCTATAGAACCCTATTCCCTATATAGTACACTTCTTTAGACCAAAGTAACGCACTATAAAATGAGAATAGGATTCAGTCACAGTCAGTCAAAAAGTACCTCAGATTTTCTTCGACTTTCGAGGCAGATGACGACAAAACGTCACCACCACTTGTTGTCACAACTAAAAACATGTGTTTTAATAAGTATCGTTACCTTTCTGTAGAAATACGTCCAACTGGTCGACACAAAGAGCTTTGAGTTCCGTCTCACTTTTGTCTTTCTTCACCAAGGCAACGACGTATTTAGCGAGGGCAGATGGATCTGCATCACAACTAGAACAGGGGAAAGTGTCAACACAAACACACCGTTAGCCATGCTAACTCTAGCTATACAACAACAACAACAAATTAGCTAGAATATATATATATATCCTTACCATACCAAGAAGACCAATCGATTACAAGATAAGACAATTCCTCAACTATAAAAACTGCTATTTTGTTTTGAAATAACTAGCCACATGATATAAACATTAAACTAGCATCCAAATGATACTAGCCTTGTCTTCAGTCATGTTGTTGCATCTTGATGCTGGCAAGCTAATGTTGCTAAACGTTAGCCATCTAAGTTAGCTACTTACATTGGTTCGAGGGTTTTAAAAAGCCACGTTTTCAATGAATCTAGGTTTTCAATAATCATCTTTTCAGACACCGGTTAACTTCTCTTCCACTCGGTGGCCAGGGTTAATAATCACTCGGTAATGTTTCTTAATGACAAAATACTGTATGTCCAAAGGCAAGAAGTCATCAAGCTAACATTAGCTGTTAGTTACCGCCTTCTCTCTCTTATTAAACCTGCATGGCTATTCAACACTAAAAAGACCAACGACTTGGTTGAAAAGACTAGATTGTCTTGAGTGTGTTTCTTGCTTTTTAAATTATTGCAAATAGAAATAGGGGGGAAGACAATTTGTTCACTGTAAACTATTCCCTCAACTAGTTTGAATGTTCAGGCAGTGCAGGCCTTCCCTCATTGCAAATAAATTGAGAATATTTACTTCCGGGGAACTCTCGCTGGCAGATATCGCGAGAATTGAAATGTCACGTTGTAACGTATTTGGTATTTATTAGGATCCCCAAAGAGCCGCTGCAAACGCATCAGCTACTCCTCCTGGGGTCCATACGAAACATGACATAATATATAGTACAGAACATTATTAGTCAAGGACTGAAATACATAGATTTAAAATGTCACACACAGCCTCCATATCAGTACACAATATAGTATACACAGTATACACACAATATCTAGGTCTTATACATAGTATAGTGCACATTACAATACAAGATATACAAAATGGCGGTGTCTCTTCACAGTCACCTTTGTGCAGTAAGGTGTTTTTTTAACTGGTTGTATTGCTTGGAGTGGCAGCGAGTTCCATGTAGTCATGTTACCTGGGCTACCAGAGAGTTCCATGTAGTCATGTTACCTGGGCTACCAGAGAGTTCCATGTAGTCATGTTACCTGGGCTACCAGAGAGTTCCATGTAGTCATGTTACCTGGGCTACCAGAGAGTTCCATGTAGTCATGTTACCTGGGCTACCAGAGAGTTCCATGTAGTCATGTTACCTGGGCTACCAGAGAGTTCCATGTAGTCATGTTACCTGGGCTACCAGAGAGTTCCATGTAGTCATGTTACCTGGGCTACCAGAGAGTTCCATGTAGTAATGTTACCTGGGCTACCAGAGAGTTCCATGTAGTCATGTTATCTGGGCTACCAGAGAGTTCCATGTAGTCATGTTACCTGGGCTACCAGAGAGTTCCATGTAGTCATGTTATCTGGGCTACCAGAGAGTTCCATGTAGTCATGTTACCTGGGCTACCAGAGAGTTCCATGTAGTCATGTTACCAGGGCTACCAGAGAGTTCCATGTAGTCATGTTACCTGGGCTACCAGAGAGTTCCATGTAGTCATGTTACCTGGGCTACCAGAGAGTTCCATGTAGTCATGTTACCTGGGCTACCAGAGAGTTCCATGTAGTCATGTTACCTGGGCTACCAGAGAGTTCCATGTAGTCATGTTACCTGGGCTACCAGAGAGTTCCATGTAGTCATGTTACCTGGGCTACCAGAGAGTTCCATGTAGTCATGTTACCTGGGCTACCAGAGAGTTCCATGTAGTCATGTTACCTGGGCTACCAGAGAGTTCCATGTAGTCATGTTACCTGGGCTACCAGAGAGTTCCATGTAGTCATGTTACCTGGGCTACCAGAGAGTTCCATGTAGTCATGTTACCTGGGCTACCAGAGAGTTCCATGTAGTCATGTTACCTGGGCTACCAGAGAGTTCCATGTAGTCATGTTACCTGGGCTACCAGAGAGTTCCATGTAGTCATGTTACCTGGGCTACCAGAGAGTTCCATGTAGTCATGTTACCTGGGCTACCAGAGAGTTCCATGTAGTCATGTTACCTGGGCTACCAGAGAGTTCCATGTAGTCATGTTACCTGGGCTACCAGAGAGTTCCATGTAGTCATGTTACCTGGGCTACCAGAGAGTTCCATGTAGTCTGCCTCAATGAACAAGCCATCTGTCTCAATGAACAAGCCATCTGTCTCAATGAACAAGCCATCTGCCTCAATGAACAAGCCATCTGTCTCAATGAACAAGCCATCTACCTCAATGAACAAGCCATCTACCTCAATGAACAAGCCACCTGCCTCAATGAACAAGCCACCTGCCTCAATGAACAAGCCACCTGCCTCAATGAACAAGCCACCTGCCTCAATGAACAAGCCACCTGCCTCAATGAACAAGCCATCTGCCTCAATGAATGTAATTTCTGAATGTATTTTCTGAATGTAATTTAAAGTACTCCAGAGCATTGTACTATCATCGTTTATATAATGTATCTTTGTTTCATAGTATAGTTTCTTCTTCTTGTTATTTTTAGTTTAGTCACATGATTTCTCAGTGTTCTGTATGTTTGCCAGTCTGCTGTGTTGTCAGACTGATTTGCTATTCCCTTGGCCTCGTCCCTCTCAGCCATACAGATTGTTTATTTGGTTTCCCGGGGGGGGGGGGGGGGGGGGGGGGGGGGTCAATTTGGTGTCACTTTGAGTGGAAAGATTACGATCAATACTCAAGGATTTTAATACTTTTTGTGGGGGGGGGGGCAGGCAGAATGGTCAGACAGGCTCGTGGTCAGGCAGGCAGAATGGTCAGACAGGCTCGTGGTCAGGCAGGCAGAATGGTCAGACAGGCTCGTGGTCAGGCAGGCAGAATGGTCAGACAGGCTCGTGGTCAGGCAGGCAGAATGGTCAGACAGGCTCGTGGTCAGGCAGGCAGAATGGTCAGACAGGCTCGTGGTCAGGCAGGCAGAATGGTCAGACAGGCTCGTGGTCAGGCAGGAAGAATGGTCAGACAGGCTCGTGGTCAGGCAGGCAGAATGGTCAGACAGGCTCGTGGTCAGGCAGGCAGAATAGTCAGACAGGCTCGTGGTCAGGCAGGCAGAATGGTCAGACAGGCTCGTGGTCAGGCAGGCAGAATGGTCAGACAGGCTCGTGGTCAGGCAGGCAGAATGGTCAGACAGGCTCGTGGTCAGGCAGGCAGAATGGTCAGAAAGGCTCGTGGTCAGGCAGGCAGAATGGTCAGACAGGCTCGTGGTCAGGCAGGCAGAATAGTCAGACAGGCTCATGGTCAGGCAGGCAGAATGGTCAGGCAGGCGGGTACAGAGTGGCAGACAGGCTCGTGGTTAAGGCAGGCAGAATGGTCAGGCAGGCAGAATGGTCAGGCAGGCGGGTACAGAGTCCAGAAACAGGCAAGGTTCAAAACCCGGGAGGACTAGAAAAAGGAGAAGGCAAAAAGCAAGAAAAATGCTGGTTGACTTGGAAACATTCAAGACGAACTAGCACAGAGAGACAGGAAGCACAGGGATAAATACACAGGTACAGAGAGACAGGAAGCACAGGGATAAATACACAGAGAGACAGGAAACACAGGGATAAATACACAGGGAGACAGGAAACACAGGGATAAATACACTGGTACAGAGAGACAGGAAGCACAGGGATAAATACACAGAGAGACAGGAAACACAGGGATAAATACACAGGGAGACAGGAAACACAGGGATAAATACACTGGTACAGAGAGACAGGAAACACAGGGATAAATACACTGGTACAGAGAGACAGGAAACACAGGGATAAATACACTGGTACAGAGAGACAGGAAACAGAGGGATAAATACACTGGTACAGAGAGACAGGAAACACAGGGATAAATACACTGGTACAGAGAGACAGGAAACACAGGGATAAATACACTGGTACAGAGAGACAGGAAACACAGGGATAAATACACTGGGGAAAATAAGCAACACCTGGAGGGGGTGGAGACAATCACAAGGACAGGTGAAACAGATCAGGGCGTGACAGAAAACACTGAGTTAGATGAATTAATCTTGAGTCATAAAGTCGATTGTAATTTTTACATTTACCCTGTTTATATATCAACCAGGTTTGTGAAATGTGAAAACTGGTTTATTATATCGATCACAACTTCCTCTATTTCAGGTTGTCCAGGTGTTTCTCTAGGCTCAGGGTTTTCTTACCAGCTACCTAGCTTACTAGTTCAACTAGTTAACCAGTTATTCAGCTTACTAGTTCAACTAGTTAACCAGTTATTCACTACCTAGTTTACTAGTTCAACTAGTTAACCAGTTATTCACTACCTAGTTTACTAGTTCAACTAGTTAACCAGTTATTCACTACCTAGCTTACTAGTTCAACTAGTTAACCAGTTATTCACTACCTAGTTTACTAGTTCAACTAGTTAACCAGTTATTCACTACCTATCTTACTAGTTCAACTAGTTAACCAGTTATTCACTACGTTGTAATTGTTTTCTTATTGTTTATAATCCAAATGTCTTAAGTCAATACGCTAAAAGCACTTTTTTTTAATTCTGTTAACACACTAATGCAGAATTCTTTCTACTCCTGGAGACTCGCGATTCAGATTCTAGTTTTGGGAAATCACGATGGGGAAATACTGTTTATTATGGTCACGTGTTTCAGCTGGTATTATGATATTTCTTGGTAAGTTTTCGAAGTGATATTTCAGCGTGTTCTGCGTCCATCGATGGGAGATTGGTTATATTGATCTCCAAACTACATCATGCTTGTTTTATTACATTCAATGTGTAAAGGACACAATTCTCACACCTCAAATAATACTTTTTGTTTTGTTTGTTTTTGCTGATAAACTTACTGAGCTGCAAAACAAGTATAAAAATGCATGGTTTATAATAATTAACTTGAATAAATGTGAAATATTGTCCCTGTGTAACTCAAATGACCAATCTGTTGAGAATATTCCAGTGAAAGATCATGTGAAATATTTAGGGGCGCACGTGGTGAAAAACCATATTGTCCGTCAACATCTCAATTTCTCTCAGAGATGAAAGAAAACTAAATCGTTCTTTAACAACTGGCTCCAACGTGAACTCTCTATTATTTGGACGGGTTTTATTGTCCAAAGCAGAGGGTCTCTCACGGGTTTTGTCTGCCCTACTCTATCCCTATCTGTTACTGATCAAACCAGCAAGGACATCAACAACCCTTTCCTCGAGTTTATATGGAAAGATAAACAACACAAACTTCAGAAGTCTGTAATAGCAAACCAAAGAGCTGATGGTGGGTTTGATGTACTACATTTCATTGATATCAACAACATCTTTAACGTAAAGTGGATTTAAAAATGTAAAAAAAAGATGCTTAGCTCTGAATCTTTATGGGACGTCATTCCTTGTCGTATATTTTTTACGACATTTTTGTGGAAGTGCAACTAATTCTCCAGCAAAATGACCCATCAAACTGTCCAAATTTCACTAACAAACCTTTTAGCCTGGAAACGATGTTATGTCCATGACTTCTCCCCCATAAAAAACACTTCTGTGGAAAAAAACTAAGATATTGTTGTTAAAAACTATGTCTTCCCTAAGTGAGTTGATAGAAATATTATATTTGCGATTTTTTTTTCAGTGCTCCTGAATGACGCAGTGGTCTTAAACACTGCATTTCAGTGCAAAAAGAGTCAATGCAGTACCTGGTTCAAATCCCGGCTGCATCCCCTCTGGCCGTGATTGGGAGTCCCATAGGACGGCGTACAACTGGCCCAGCGTCGTCCAGGTTCGGCTGTCATTGTAAATAGGAGTTTGTTCTTATGTGACTTGCCAAGTTAAAAAAAGAAACGTTTAAATTTGATATAGAAGGGAATATACTCTATAATACAAAGTTCCTATAAACATATAACTTCCCAATAGATTATAAAGGATCGTAATTACGTATGCAAAGCAATACCTTCAGGCGTTACTCAATGAATGAAATCTCATTCGTGTTTTGGAGACCATTTTCAAGATAGATGAACACAGGTTGCTCCCTGCTGGATGAGAAATGTAACGTCACATTCTTAAACAAGGGAACTTTTTATTTTCGAAGAGCAAGATCTCTCAGGGAGATCAGGGAATCAGGGTGTTTCTTCTGGAACAAACATATTACTGAAATCGAATGAAAGAATAATCACATTACAATTACACAAGGACCTTAAGGGACATACATACACTTATAATTCTAACAGCTTTTTTGTTAGTAGAGTATTTAACTGCCTTAAAATACAGTTCAATTTCTTTTTGTAGGGTAAGAAATGTTGTTGTTTTTTGTTTGTAAATGTACATTTGTGTATATGAAATTTGGCCAAAAGAATAATGAAATGAATTACATAAAAATGTTTCAGCTCATTTCTATCGTAGGTAAAGAATCCAAGCAGGACATCTCTCCACAATAGTGTAAAATCTTCATAAATGTGTTCAATTATAAATATCCTGATGAATACAATGTCCAAAAAGATGCACCACTGTTTCTGGGTGGACATTACAAAAGGAGCAGTTTGAGTTGATGTTTTCCTTAAACTTCTTCATATAGCGGTTGGCAGGATAATATTGATGAATCATTTTAAAGGAAACTTCCTTCATTTTGTTAACAAGCAGGTTTGTGTGTGTGGCAACAACCAAACTTTGTTTCCAACAGATATTATCAATAAATCCATTCCAATAAGGCATGACATAAGGCATGACATAAGGCATGACATAAGGCATGACATAAGGCATGACATAAGGCATGACATAAGGTATAGACACAACAACATCCTGCTGAAACAAGATTCGTATCGCTCTGTTGTTGAATGGACCAAAAGATAAACTTTTTTGAGAAATTCTCAAATTGGGGGGTGATGGTGTGGTGACGCTCCCCGGCAGCACGACAAACCTGACTGGGAGAGAGTACTGCAGGGTACGCACCCGGAGAAGCGACACCCTGCAACGTGTCCTGAAGGGGGCGCCGGAGACCGGCGGTGACGTCACCAGCACCCGCCGCTATCTAAGTTGGGGAACCGCTGTTTTCTGTCCTTTTTCTCCTTACGAGTCCTGAGACGGGTAGGGATCCAGAAACATCTTCCCGTGGAACGTCACTTTTTACAATCCAACAAAAATGATCATCTACAAGGATATCATCACCGGTAATCTAACGTTTATATTATCAATATTCTGGTAGTATTTCTTTTATAAATATATATATTTTTGTGTTGGTCTGCATTTGTAGTGTGTTTTTTTTGGGGCCTACCGGAAGTCTCTACTGCCCTTTGTGCCAACGATGTGGAAATTACTTTAAAAATAACAAACCTCGTCGTAGTTCCTCCATGGTGTTCTGTACCGGGATCGATGCAATTTGTACATTTTATATGTACAGTATAACGGAGTAAACCAATAGACTGTGTTTAGGCTTACCGGAGAGTTAGCATTTCCCTGCTAGTTAGCGAGGCCTACCGGCGTTTGGCTAACTAGGTAACAAGTTGTACTAAATGCCCTGTTTTTCTATCGTAAACAGCTGATTTTTAGTTAGCCTACTAGTTGACACAATAGTTATCTACCGTTTCAACTCCCATGTTTCGGTATGCGTTGGTTAATAATGATGTATTTCAGGAGATGAGCTATTCACCGAGGTCTACAAAATCACGGAGGTCTGCGACGGTATGCTGTACGAGGTACAGGGAAAGGTACGTTAACGTCCACTAAGTTGCTTAACTGTAAAAACGGTCATCTTCCTTAGCTTTTAGCATACTTGGCTAGCTATTCCATTTATTTCACTCACTTCAAAATACAGGAGGGTTGTGATAACATAATTTCGGCTTTGGTAGACTGGATCTGCTAGTTAACTACGGTGACGTGTTGATACCGGTGTACCGTTTAGCCTGCTAGCCTAACCAGGATCTCCCCTCCCTTCCAGCTCACTTCCAGGTCGGAGGACGTCGACGGTGCGTTAATCGGTGCCAACGCCTCTGCAGAGGGCGGCGATGAGGGCAGTGAAGCGTCCACAGTCAGTGGAGTCGACATTGTGCTCAACAGCAAACTGCAGGAGACCTCGGCCTACAACAAGAAGGCTTACCAGAGCTACATCAAGGGCTATATGAAGGCGTAAGTGTCTCTGGCATCTCATCTAACACACTTTTTTTAAATTAAACATTTCTTATTTACAACTACGGCCTATCGGGGAACTGTGGGTTTAACTGCCTTGTTCAGGGGCAGAATGACATTTAAAAAACATGTTTTTTACCTTGTCAACTCTGGGATTCGATCCAGCAAACTTTCACTTACTGGCCCAACACCAGTAACAGGACGAGAGTGATATTTAAACGGAAAATCAGACTCAACTGTCAGGCAGATTTTAAAATGCATGTTGACAAGCCTGGGCAACTTCTCTCTGGTGA
The DNA here is from genome assembly GCF_045791955.1 of Oncorhynchus clarkii lewisi. NCBI lineage: Eukaryota > Metazoa > Chordata > Actinopteri > Salmoniformes > Salmonidae > Oncorhynchus > Oncorhynchus clarkii. Next base: position 10,654,493 of record NC_092164.1, on the reverse strand, counting down.
CACCCAGGGGTTTTGGTAACTGATTTGGTAACATGACATCGTATTGTCCCTGGGCTTTCTGCACGGCCTGCTATGACTCATCGGATTGTTCCATTATGGGTATAAAGGGGTGTAAATACCTGTTACCCCACAGGGAGTCGACATGGTTCAGTCCAGTCTAAATACCTGTTAAACCACAGGGAGTCGACGTGGTTCAGTCCAGTCTAAATACCTGTTACCCCACAGGGAGTCGACATGGTTCAGTCCAGTCTAAATACCTGTTACCCCACAGGGAGTCGACATGGTTCAGTCCAGTCTAAATACCTGTTACCCCACAGGGAGTCGACATGGTTCAGTCCAGTCTAAATACCTGTTAAACCACAGGGTGTCGACATAGTTCAGTCCAGTCTAAATACCTGTTAAACCACAGGGAGTCAACATGGTTCAGTCCAGTCTAAATACCTGTTAAACCACAGGGAGTCGACATGGTTCAGTCCAGTCTAAATACCTGTTAAACCACAGGGAGTCGACATGGTTCAGTCCAGTCTATATACCTGTTAAACCACAGGGAGTCGACATGGTTCAGTCCAGTCTAAATACCTGTTAAACCACAGGGAGTCAACATGGTTCAGTCCAGTCTAAATACCTGTTAAACCACAGGGAGTCGACATGGTTCAGTCCAGTCTAAATACCTGTTAAACCACAGGGAGTCGACATGGTTCAGTCCAGTCTATATACCTGTTAAACCACAGGGAGTCGACATGGTTCAGTCCAGTCTAAATACCTGTTAAACCACAGGGAGTCGACATAGTTCAGTCCAGTCTAAATACCTGTTAAACCACAGGGATTCGACATGGTTCAGTCCAGTCTAAATACCTGTTAAACCACAGGGAGTCAACATGGTTCAGTCCAGTCTAAATACCTGTTAAACCACAGGGAGTCGACGTGGTTCAGTCCAGTCTAAATACCTGTTAAACCACAGGGAGTCGACGTGGTTCAGTCCAGTCTAAATACCTGTTAAATCACAGGGAGTCGACGTGGTTCAGTCCAGTCTAAATACCTGTTACCCCACAGGGAGTCGACGTGGTTCAGTCCAGTCTAAATACCTGTTACCCCACAGGGAGTCGACGTGGTTCAGTCCAGTCTAAATACCTGTTAAACCAGAGGGAGTCGACATAGTTCAGTCCAGTCTAAATACCTGTTAAACCACAGGGAGTCGACATGGTTCAGTCCAGTCTAAATACCTGTTAAACCACAGGGAGTCGACATGGTTCAGTCCAGTCTAAATACCTGTTAAACCACAGGGTGTCGACATGGTTCAGTCCAGTCTAAATACCTGTTACCCCACAGGGAGTCGACGTGGTTCAGTCCAGTCTAAATACCTGTTACCCCACAGGGAGTCGACGTGGTTCAGTCCAGTCTAAATACCTGTTAAACCACAGGGAGTCGACGTGGTTCAGTCCAGTCGAAATACCTGTTACCCCACAGGGAGTCGACGTGGTTCAGTCCAGTCTAAATACCTGTTACCCCACAGGGAGTCGACATGGTTCAGTCCAGTCTAAATACCTGTTACCCCACAGGGAGTCGACGTGGTTCAGTCCATTTCCAATCTCCCCTGTAACCGTTCCCCGGGTCGTTGCTGTCAATGAGAATATGTTTTCGGTCAACTTTACCCAGGTAAAATATGGGTAATGAAACAAACAAGTGCACAAGCAGGGTTCTGTTTTCTGGGAGTATCAGGCAGCCTGATGGGGAATGTTGTGAATGTAACACAGTTGTTCCCCCCCCCCCCCCCCCCCCCCCCCCCCCCCAGGGTCAAGGCCAAGCTGGAGGAGCAGGGATCTAAGAGGGTACAGGCCTTCATGGCAGGCGCTCCAGCAGCTGTTAAGATGATCCTGGGGAACCTCGATAAATACCAGGTGAGAGAATCTACCCCCCCCCCACCGCATGTCAGGGTCCCAAATGGCCCCCCCTTTTCCCCTTTCCAATGTCCATATATAGTGCACTATATAGGGGAAATGGGGGGCATTTGGCATGTCCATTTCCACACAGCGCCGGCCGTTGGGTGTTATGAACACACTGTTTAATATTGGATGGATGAGGGCTGGTTAAAATGGACACTGTTTAATATTGGATGGATGAGGGCTGGTTAAAATGGACACTGTTTTATATTGGATGGATGAGGGCTGGTTAAAATGGACACTGTTTAATATTGGATGGATGAGGGCTGGTTAAAATGGACACTGTTTTATATTGGATGGATGAGGGCTGGTTAAAATGGACACTGTTTTATATTGGATGGATGAGGGCTGGTTAAAATGGATATACTGTTTTATATTGGATGGATGAGGGCTGGTTAAAATGGACACTGTTTTATATTGGATGGATGAGGGCTGGTTAAAATGGACACTGTTTTATATTGGATGGATGAGGGCTGGTTAAAATGGACACTGTTTTATATTGGATGGATGAGGGCTGGTTAAAATGGACACTGTTTTATATTGGATGGATGAGGGCTGGTTAAAATGGACACTGTTTTATATTGGATGGATGAGGGCTGGTTAAAATGGACACTGTTTTATATTGGATGGATGAGGGCTGGTTAAAATGGTCGCTGGAGCGGACAGTGACGATCTCAGGACACCTTTTAGAGGCTGTGACCTATATGACACAGTGATGATCTCAGGACACCTTTAGAGGCTGTGACCTATATGACACAGTGATGATCTCAGGACACCTTTAGAGGCTGTGACCTATATGACACAGTGATGATCTCAGGACACCTTTTAGAGGCTGTGACCTATATGACACAGTGATGATCTCAGGACACCTTTAGAGGCTGTGACCTATATGACACAGTGATGATCTCAGGACACCTTTTAGAGGCTGTGACCTATATGACACAGTGATGATCTCAGGACACCTTTTAGAGGCTGTGACCTATGACAGTGGCGATCTCAGGACACCTTTAGAGGCTGTGACCTATGACAGTGACGATCTCAGGACACCTTTTAGAGGCTGTGACCTATATGACACAGTGATGATCTCAGGACACCTTTTAGAGGCTGTGACCTATGACAGTGATGATCTCAGGACACCTTTTAGAGGCTGTGACCTATGACAGTGATGATCTCAGGACACCTTTTAGAGGCTGTGACCTATATGACACAGTGATGATCTCAGGACACCTTTAGAGGCTGTGACCTATGACACAGTGATGATCTCAGGACACCTTTAGAGGCTGTGACCTATGACAGTGACGATCTCAGGACACCTTTAGAGGCTGTGACCTATATGACACAGTGACGATCTCGGGACACCTTTAGAGGCTGTGACCTATGACAGTGACGATCTCAGGACACCTTTAGAGGCTGTGACCTATGACAGTGACGATCTCAGGACACCTTTAGAGGCTGTGACCTATATGACACAGTGATGATCTCAGGACACCTTTTAGAGGCTGTGACCTATGACACAGTGACGATCTCAGGACACCTTTAGAGGCTGTGACCTATATGACACAGTGACGATCTCAGGACACCTTTAGAGGCTGTGACCTATATGACACAGTGACGATCTCGGGACACCTTTAGAGGCTGTGACCTATGACACTAACATCTGTATTTTATCGGAGTACGTTGTCAAGTCGCTGGCTTACACTTTGGCGTTTGTATCGGGGGGGGGGCGGTGTGTGTGTGTGTGTGGTTTGTTCCAAAAGAAGGCATCTCTTCCTCGTTGTATGAAACGATGACTGAACAGTGTCTCCTTGTACGTCCTGTTGATCACGTGACCTGCTCCTCTTCTTCAGTTCTTCACCGGTGAGTCCATGAACTGTGACGGCGCCATCGGCCTGCTAGACTACCGCGAGGACGGGGTCACGCCCTTCTTCGTTTTCTTCAAAGACGGCATCGAGATCGAGAAATACGTAAGTTACCGTGACGACGGAGGACTGTCGGGTTCTCTGTAGGGGACGGAGGAGTGTAAAGGCAACGTTCAACCACCTGTGCCACCCCCCCTCCCTTAAAGCTGAGTGTAAAGGCAACGTTCAACCACCTGTGCCCCCCCCCTCCCTTAAAGCTGAGTGTAAAGGCAACGTTCAACCACCTGTGCCACCCCCCCCCCACTCCCTTAAAGCTGAGTGTAAAGGCAACGAAGAACCCAGGGATTTATCTGTTCTAGTCATTCAATTTCTATCTGCAACGATCAGTGTTATTGATTCACTTTGTCCAATATGGTACACCAGTGGTCTAAAGTAGTGCACTATGTAGGGAATAGGGTTCTATAGGGCTCTGGTCTAAAGTAGTGCACTATGTAGGGAATAGGGTTCTATAGGGCTCTGGTCTAAAGTAGTGCACTATGTAGGGAATAGGGTTCTATAGGGCTCTGGTCTAAAGT
>NC_092164.1:10627174-10642174 GCF_045791955.1 Oncorhynchus clarkii lewisi | reverse complement strand
CCCAGCTACTATCACCCTCCACTCTCTGTGTTGATGGTATGACTACCAGCTACTATCACCCTCCACTCTCTGTGTTGATGGTATGACTCCCAGCTACTATCACCCTCCACCAACCCAGAACAACAAACTGTAGCTTTTCCACATGACTTACATTTTCAGAGTATCACTTTCTTGTTTTTAAATTGTGATAATACCACTTTAGGGGTTTTTTCAGTTTAGTCCAAAGAACAAGCGTACCTCAGTGGATCCGTAACCTGTCACTCTCTTTTCTAAAGCTTTCTGTCTGTCACACACATCAAAGGAATGTGTTTGACTGAGCTGTAAACACATCAGCACTTTCAAAAGTCTCCCTCTTCTCACTCACTCTCTCGCTCTGTCCCTCTCTCCCTCTCTCGCTCTCTCGCTCTCTCGCTCTCTCCCTCTTCTCACTCACTCTCTCGCTCTGTCCCTCTCTCCCTCGCTCTCTCTCACTCTCTCTCTCCCCCTCTCTCCCTCTCTCCCTCTCTCACTCTCTCGCTCTCTCCCTCTCTCCCTCTCTCCCTCGCTCTCTCGCTCTCTCTCTCCCCCTCTCTCCCTTTCTCCCTCTCTCACTCTCTCGCTCTCTCCCTCTCTCCCTCTCTCCCTCGCTCTCTCCCTCTCTCTCTCCCCCTCTCTCCCTCTCTCGCTCTCTCCCTCTCTCCCGCTCTCCCTCTGTCGCTCTCTCCCTCTCTCTCTTCCTCTCTCTCTCCCTCTCTCCCTCTCTCTCCCCCTCTCTCCTTCTCTCCCTCTCTCCCGCTCTCCCTCTCTCTCTCCCTCTCCCTCTCTCTCCCCCTCTCTCCCTCTCTCTCCCGCTCTCCCTCTCTCTCGCTCTCCCTCTCTCCCGCTCTCCCTCTCTCGCTCTCTCCCTCTCTCTGAAACAAATGCAGTGTCTGAATTTTGTACAAACTTACGTCCCTAACAGCACCCTTTTGCCTGTATTGTGCCCTACTTTTGGGCCCTATGGCTCTGTACAGGGCACTGTAAAGTGAATAGGGTGCCATTTGGGATGCAGGCATTCTCTGTACGCCAGCCCAACAAAGGAAAAGGAGGGCAGTTTCATGATCACACCTGTTTACAGTGAGACCCTTATAAAGTGACACATTTACACTCTCCCCTCTCCCCTCTCCCTCTCTCTCTCTCTCTCTCGTTCTCTTTCTCTTTCTCTCTCTCTCTCTCTCTCTCTCTTGCTCTCTCTCTCTCTCTTGCTCTCTCTCCCTCTCTCTCTCTCTCTCTCTCTCTCTCGTTCTCTTACATGTCTTCTGTTATTCTCTGAGTGTCAGTCAGTCTTGCTCAGTCTCTCTATAGCCGATCCCTTCCCAACTCTGGCAGCGACAGTTTCCTGTTTCCTGATCTGACAAGGAGACTTGTGATGAGTAGGGCTGGCAGGTGAAAGACATGTCGTATTTCCCTCCAACTACACAGCCCTGTAGAAACCCTTTTCTCCGTTGAGTTTTCTACTTTCATGTCTTTTTTTCCATATGTTTTTGTGCTCAAAATCACACTTTTTTTTTTTTTTTAAACAGAAGTCCTTAACAATGCTTAAACCGCACCAGGAGACCACTTTTGAGGTCTCTCTGAAAAATGGAAGACATTTGTATTTTTGGTTGTATTTACATAATAAAACCTCTCTAAGGGTTGTGGGACGCTAAAACAGAAATACTCATTATAAAGAATTCATGAAACATACAAGTGTTATACATGGGTTTAAAGATAAACTTCTTGATAATCCAACCACGGTGTCAGATTTCAAGAAGGCTTTACGGCGATTATTATGCAATTATCTGAGAAGTCTTTGTCTGGTGGATAGGCTTTCAAAATAAAAACACTTCCTGGTTGGATTTTCCTCGGGTTTTCGCCTTCCATATCAGTCCTGTTATACTCACAGACATTATTTTAACAGTTCTGGAAACATTAGAGTGTTTTCTATCCAAAACTACCAATCATATGCATATCCTAGCTCCTGGGCCTGAGTAGCAGGCAGTTTACTCTAGGCACGCTTTTCATCCAAAATTCCGAATGTTGCCCCCTACGCTAGTGAAGTTACATGCAAGTGCACGGCAGCCAGTAGGACGCTACGTTGCAGTTGACATTTAATGGAGAAGGTTTTTGGGAAAGCTTTTCTATCTCTACCAGAAGAAGTATATCATTAGCATTATCATTAGCATTAGCATTAGCATTCATCATTATCATTAGCATTAGCATTAGCATTCATCATTACCGTTAGCATTCGCATTCGCATTATCATTACCGTTAGCGTTAGCATTAGTGTTATCATTAGCATTCATCAATGCCTTTTGCATTATCGTTAGCATTATCACTGGCACTATCATTAACATTATCTACTGTTAGCAAACTATTATCTACAATCTACTGCAAAGATAGCCTGCCGAGTTCTGTCCTACTATCCAAATCTGTACCCAAACTATTTGAACTTCTACTTTTAAAAATCCACCTCTCTAAAAACAAGTCTCTCACCGTTGCCGCCTGCTATAGACCACCCTCTGCCCCCAGCTGTGCTCTGGACACCATATGTGAACTGATTGCCCCCCCATCTATCTTCAGAGCTCGTGCTGCTAGGCGACCTAAACTGGGACATGCTTAGCACCCCAGCCATCCTACAATCTAAGCTTGATGCCCTCAATCTCACACAGGTACCACCCTAAAGCCGTAAACACGGGCACCCTCATAGATAGCATCCTAACCAACTTGCCTTCTAAATACACCTCTGCTGATTTCAACCAAGATCTCAGCGATCACTGCCTCATTGCCTGCATCCATAATGGGTCAGCGGTCAAACGACCTCCACTCATCACTGTCAAACGCTCCCTAAAACACTTCAGCGAGCAGGCCTTTCTAATCGACCTGGCCGGGGTATCCTGGAAGGATATTGATCTCATCCCGTCAGTAGAGGATGCCTGGATATTTTTTAAAAATGCCTTCCTAACCATCTTAAATAAACATGCCCCATTCAAGAAATGTAGGAACAGGAACAGATATAGAACCAGGAACAGATATAGCCCTTGGTTCTCTCCAGACCTGACTGCCCTCGACCAGCACAAAAACATCCTATGGCGTTCTGCATTAGCATCGAACAGCCCCCGTGATATGCAGCTGTTCAGGGAAGCTAGAAACCATTATACACAGGCAGTTAGAAAAGCCAAGGCTAGCTTTTTCAAGCAGAAATTTTCTTCGTGCAACACAAACTCAAAAAAGTTCTGGGACACTGTAAAGTACATGGAGAATAAGAGCACCTCCTCCCAACTGCCCACTGCACTGAAGATAGGAAACACTGTCACCACTGATAAATCCACTATAATTGAGAATTTCAATAAGCATTTTTCTACGGCTGGCCATGCTTTCCACCTGGCTACCCCTACCCCGGTCAACAGCACTGCACCCCCCACAACAACTCGCCCAAGCCTTCCCCATTTCTCCTTCTCCCAAATCCAGTCAGCTGATGTTCTGAAAGAGCTGCAAAATCTGGACCCCTACAAATCAGCCGGGCTAGACAATCTGGACCCTCTCTTTCTAAAATGATCTGCAGAAATTGTTGCAACCCCTATTACTAACCTGTTCAACCTCTCTTTCGTGTTGTCTGAGATTCCCAAAGATTGGAAAGCAGCTGCGGTCATCCTCCTCTTCAAAGGGGGAGACACTCTAGACCCAAACTGCTACAGACCTATATCTATCCTACCCTGCCTTTCTAAGGTCTTCAAAAGCCAAGTCAACAAACAGACCATTTCGAATACCACCATACCTTCTCTGCTGTGCAATCTGGTTTCAGAGCTGGTCATGGGTGCACCTCAGCCACGCTCAAGGTCCTAAACGATATCTTAACCGCCATCGATAAGAAACAATACTGTGCAGCCGTATTCATTGACCTGGCCAAGGCTTTCGACTCTGTCAATCACCACATCCTCATCGGCAGACTCGATAGCCTTGGTTTCTCAAGTGATTGCCTCGCCTGGTTCACTAACTACTTCTCTGATAGAGCTCAGTGTGTCAAATCGGAGGGCCCTATTGTCCAGGCCTCTGGCAGTCTCTATGGGGGTGCCACAGGGTTCAATTCTTGGACCGACTCTCAAATCAAATCAAATCAAATGTATTTATATAGCCCTTCGTACATCAGCTGATATCTCAAAGTGCTTTACAGAAACCCAGCCTAAAACCCCAAACATCCAGCAATGCAGGTGTAGAAGCACGGTGGCTAGGAAAAACTACATAGAAAGGCCTACCTAGAAAGGCCAAAACCTAGGAAGAAACCTAGAGAGGAACCAGGCTATGAGGGGTGGACAGTCCTCTTCTGACTGCCTGGTGGAGATTATAACTCTCTTCTCTGTATACATCAATGATGTCGGTCTTGCTGCTGGTGATTCTCTGATCCACCTCTACGCAGACGACACCATTCTGGATACTTCTGGCCTTTCTTGGACACTGTGTTAACAACCCTCCAGGCGAACTTCAATGCCATACAACTCTCCTTCCGTGGCCTCCAATTGCTCTTAAATACAAGTAAAACTAAATACATGCTCTTCAACCGATCGCTACCTGCACCTGCCCGCCTGTCCAACATCACTACTCTGGACGGCTCTGACTTAGAATACGTGGACAACTACAAATACCTAGGTGTCTGGTTAGACTGTAAACTCTACTTCCAGACTCACATCAAACATCTCCAATCCAAAATTAAATCTAGAGTTGGCTTCCCATTTCGCAACAAAGCATCCTTCACTCATGCTGCCAAACATACCCTCGTAAAACCGACCATCCTACCGCTCCTCAACTTCAGCGATGTCATTTACAAAATAGCCTCCAACACCCTACTCAATTAATTGGATGCAGTCTATCACAGTGCCATCTGTTTTGTCACCAAAGCCCCGTACACTACCCACCATTGCGACCTGTACACTCTCGTTGGCTGGCCCTCGCTTCATACTCGTCGCCAAACCCACTGGCTCCATGTCATCTACAAGACCCTGCTAGGTAAAATCCCCCCTTATCTCAGCTCGCTGGTCATCATGGCAGCACCCACCTGTAGCACGCGCTCCAGCAGGTATATCTCTCTGGTCACCCCCAAAACCAATTCTTTCTTTGGCCGCCTCTCCTTCCAGTTCTCTGCTGTCAATGACTGGAACGAAGTACAAAAATCTCTGAAACTGGAAACACTTATCTCCCTCACTAGCTTTAAGCACCAGCTGTCAGAGCAGTTCGCAGATTACTGCACCTGTACACAGCCCATCTATAATTTATCCCAAACAGCTACCTCTTCACCTACTGTATTTATTTATTTATTTATTTTGCTCCTTTGCACCCCATTATTTCTATCTCTACCTTACACATTCTTCCACTGCAAAACTACCATTCCAGTGTTTTATTTGCCATATCGTATTTACTTCGCCACCAGGGCCTATTTATTGCCTTTATCTCCCTTATATCACCTCATTTGTTCACATCGTATATAGACTTGTTTCTACTGTATTATTGACTGGATGTTTGTTTTACTCCATGTGTAACTCTGTGTCGTTGTATGTGTCACACTGCTTTGCTTTATCTTGGCCAGGTCGCAGTTGTAAATGAGAACTTGTTCTCAACTTGCCAACCTGGTTAAATAAAGGTGAAATTAATAAAAATGATCATTATTTTACCGTTAGCATTACCATTAGAGTTAATGTTGTCATTATCATTAGAGTTGATGTTAACATTACCATTAGAGTTAATGTTAGCATTATCATTAGAGTTGATGTTAACATTATCATTAGAGTTAATGTTAGAATTATTGTCACCGTTAATGTTAGCATTATCATTAGAGTTGGTGTTAGCATTATCATTAGAGTTGATGTTATCATTATCATTAGAGTTGATGTAAGCATTATCATTGGAGTTAATGTTAGCATTACCATCACCATTAGCGTTAATGTTAACATTATCACTAGAGTCAGTGTTGGCATTATCGTTAGATTTCATGTTGGCATTATTATTAGAGTTAATGTTAGCATTATCGTTAGAGTTAATGTTAGCATTACCGTTAGAGCTAATGTTAGCATTATCATTGGAGTTAATGTTCGCATTATCATTAGAGTTAATGTTAGCATTATCATTGGATTTAATGTTAGCATTATCGTTAGAGTTAATGTTAGCATTACCGTTAGAGTTAATGTTAGCATTACCGTTAGAGTTAATGTTAGCATTATCATTAGAGTTCATGTTAGCATTATCATTAGAGTTAATGCTAGCATTATCATTGGATTTAATGTTAGCATTATCGTTAGAGTTAATATTAGCATTACCGTTAGAGTTAATGTTAGCATTACCGTTAGAGTTAACACACACACACACACACACACACACACACACACACACAGAGACACACACACACACGCGCACGCGCACACACGCACGCACACACACACACACACACTCACGCACGCACGCACGCACACACACACACACACACACACACACACACACACACACACTCGCACACACACACACACACACACACACACACACACACACACACACACACACACTCACACACTCACACACACACACACACACACACACACACACACACACACACACACACACACACACACACACACACACACACACACACACACACACACACACACACAGTAAACACTGCTATTATTTTATATAGTATTGATTCAAACAGTGCGACCAAGACTCTATCCACTCCATATTGGAACATACAGTCATATTTGACATAGCACAATCTATACTGTATATCGTTTTGTGTTCATATCGGGTAAATAACTTTGCAAACAACTACTTGTTGTTTTTAATTTGACTTGTTGTTGTTATTGTTTATTGAAATGATTGATTATTGTACTGTAATGTTGAGGTTAGCTAGCATGCAATCATTTAGCTGAACCTATTATATCTACTGTAAACTCTACTGTAATGTTGAGGTTAGCTAGCATGCAATCATTTAGCTGAACCTTTTATATCTACTGTAAACTCTACTGTAATGTTGAGAGAGCTACTGTAGTAGACAATCACTTAGCTGAACCTTTTATATATACTGTAAACTCTACTGTAATGTTGAGAGATCTACTGTAGTAGACAATCACTTAGCTGAAACTTTTATATATACTGTAAACTCTACTGTAATGTTGAGAGAGCTACTGTAGTAGACAATCACTTAGCTGAACATTTCATACCTGTTATAAACTGTGTGTGTGTGTGTGTGTGTGTGTGTGTGTGTGTGTGTGTGTGACCGAGGGTCTACGTAAAGACTAGGGTGTTGTTTGGGACAACAGCTCATCTTTGCCGAATGTGTCAGAGGGAATATTCAGTTCTTTCTCTCGTCACCCCCTACGCCCTAAAAATAGTTTTCACACCAGCAGTAAGACATTCCCTTTGGAGAGACTGGATCCACACAACATGTCTTGTCAAGATGTCTTAAGGTAATATCACACAGGCTGCACTGTCTATTCCAGGAATGGGCCCATCTATTCAGTCTAAATGTGTCCTAGGGCTCGTCACTGTCTATTCCAGGAATGGGCCCATCTATTCTGTATAAATCCAAATCAAATCAAATTTTAATAGTGACATGCGTTGAATACAACAGTGAAACTTACGAGCCTCTAAGGCCTTCCTCTGACACCGCCTGGTATAGAGGTCCTGAATGGCAGGAAGCTTTGCCCCAGTGATGTACTGGGCCATACACACTACCTTCTGTAGTTCCTTGCGGTCGGATGCTCTCAATGGTGCAGCTGTAGAACCTTTTGAGAATCTGAGGACCCAAGCCAAATCTTTTCAGTCTCTTGATTGGGAATAGCTTTTGTCGTGCCCTCTTCACAACAGTCTTGGTGTGCTTGGACCATGTTAGCTTGTTAGTGAGGTGGACACCAAGGAACTTGAAGCTCTCAACCTGATCCACTACAGCCCCGTCGATGAGAATGGGGGCGTGGCTCCGTGCCTCCTTTTCCTGTAGTCCACAATCATCTTCTTTGTCTTGATTATGTTGAGGGAGAGGTTGTTGTCCTGGCACCACACGACAAGGTCTCTGACCTCCTCCCTATAGGCTGTCTCGTCGTTGTCGGTGATTAGGCCTACCACTGTTGTGTCATCGGCAAATGTAATGATTGTGTTGGAGTCATGAGTGAATATGGAGTACAGGAGGGGACTGAGCACGCACCCCTGAGGGGCCCCTGTGTTGAGGATCAGCGTGGCGGATGTCTTGTTACCTACCCTTACCACCTGGGGGGCGGCCCGTCAGGAAGTCCAGGATCCAGTTGCACAGAGATAGGTGTTTAATCCCAGGATCCTTAGTTTATTGATGAGCTTTGAGGGCACTATGGTGTTGAAAGCTGAGCTGTAAATGAACAGCATTCTCACATAGGTGTTCCTCTTGCCCAGGTGGGAAAGGGCAGTGTGGAGTGCAATAGAGATTGCATCATCGGTGGATCTGTTTGGGCGGTATGCAAATTAGAGTGGGTCTAGGGTTTCTGGGATAATGGTGTTGATGTGAGCCATCACCAACCTTTTAAAGCACTTCATGGCTACAAACATGAGTGCTACGGGTCAGTACTCATTTAGGGAGGTTCCTTTAGTGTTCTTGGACACGGGGACATGTTGGTATTACAGACTCGGACAGGGAGAGGTTGAAAATGTCAGTGAAGACACTTGCTAGTTGGTCAGCGCATGCTCGCAGTACAAATCCTGGTAATCCGTCTGGCCCTGCGGCCTTGTGAATGTTGACCTGGCTAAAGGTCTTTCTGACATTGGCTGCGTAGAGCGTGATCACACAGTTTTCTGGAACATCTTGTGCTCTCATGCATGTTTCAGTGTTATTTGCCTCGAAGCGAGCATAGGAGTAGTTTAGATCGTCTGGTAGGCTCTTGTCACTGGGCAGCTCTCGGATGTGCTTCCTTTTATAGTCTGTAGTGTTTGTAGGGTTTGCAGGCCCTGCCACATCCGACGAGCATCAGAGCCGGTGTAGTACGATTCAATCTTAGTCCTGTATTGACGCTTTGCCTGTTTGATGGTTCGTCGGAGGGCATAGCGGGATTTCTTATAAGCTTCTGGGTTAGAATCCCGCTCCTTGAAAGCAGCAGCTCTAGCCTTTAGCTCAATTAGTATTTGGTAGTATTGCCTTTAAATTGTTTAAGTTGTTCTAATGTTTCGGGTAGCCTTCCACAAGCTTCCTACAAGAAGTTGGGTGAATTTTGGCCCATTCCTCCTGACAGAACTGGTGTAACTTTCTCAGGTTTTTAGGCCTCCTTGCTCGCACACGGTTTTTAAATTCTGCTCACAAATGTTCTATAGGATTGAGATCAGGGCTTTGTGATGGCCACTCCAATACCTTGACTTTGTTGTCTTTAAGCCATTTTGCCACAACTTTGGAAGTATGATTGGGGTCATTGTTCGTTTGGAAGACCCATTTGCGACCAAGCTTTAACTTCCTGACTGATGTCTTGAGATGTTGCTTCAACATATGCACATCATTTTCTTTCCTCATGAAGCCATCTATTTTGTGAAGTGCACCAGTCCCTCCTGCAGAAAAGCACCCCCACAACATGATGCTGCCACCCCCGTGCTTCACTGTTGGGATGGTGTTCTTCGGCTTGCAAACCTCCCCCTTTTTCCTCCAAACATAACGATGGTCATTATGGCCAAACAGTTGTATTTTTGTTTCATCAGACCAGAGGACATTTCTCCACAAAGTACGATCTTTGTCCCCATGTGCAGTGGCGAACCGTAGTCCGGCTTCTTAATGGCGGTTTTGGAGCAGTGGCTTCTTCCTTGCTGAGCGGCTTTTCAGGTTATGTCGATAGTAGACGTCCTAACCGACTTGCCAAAACTATAGTTTGTTAACAAGACATTTGTGGATGGTTGGATGAGAGAAGAGAAGAGAAAAGAGGGTAAGGAGAGATGGTTGGATTAGAGAAGGGAAGAAGGGGGGTAAAGAGAGATGGTTGGATGAGAGAATGGGGGTAAGGAGAGATGGTTGGATTAGAGAAAGGAAGAAGGGGGGTAAGGAGAGATGATTGGATGAGAGAAGGAAGAATGGGGGGTAAAGAGAGATGATTGGATGATAGAAGGGAAGAAGGGGGGTAAAAGAGAGATGGTTGGATGAGAGAAGGGAAGAAGGGGGGTAAGGAGAGATGGTTGGATGAGAGAAGGGGGCTAAGGAGAGATGATTGGATGAGAGAAAGGAAGAAGGGGGGTAAAGAGAGATGGTTGGATGAGAGAATGGGGGTAAGGAGAGATGGTTGGATTAGAGAAAGGAAGAAGGGGGGTAAGGAGAGATGATTGGATGAGAGAAGGGAAGAATGGGGGGTAAAGAAAGATGATTGGATGAGAGAAGGGGACTAAGAAGAGATGGTTGGATGAGAGAAAGGAAGAAGGGGGGTAAAGAGAGATGGTTGGATGAGAGAATGGGGGTAAGGAGAGATGGTTGGATTAGAGAAAGGAAGAAGGGGGGTAAGGAGAGATGATTGGATGAGAGAAGGGAAGAATGGGGGGTAAAGAAAGATGATTGGATGAGAGAAGGGGACTAAGGAGAGATGATTGGATGAGAGATGGGAAGAATGGGGGGTAAAGAGAGATGATTGGATGAGAGAAGGGAAGAAGGGGGGTAAAAGAGAGATGGTTGGATGAGAGAAGGGAAGAAGGGGGGTAAGGAGAGATGGTTGGATGAGAGAAGGGGACTAAGGAGAGATGATTGGATGAGAGAAGGGAAGAAGGGGGGTAAGGAGAGATGATTGGATGAGAGAAGGTAGGAAGGGGGTAAGGAGAGATGGTTGGATGAGAGAGGGGGGTAAGGAGAGATGGTTGGATGAGAGAAGGGGGGTAAGGAGAGATGATTGGATGAGAGAAGGGAAGAAGGGGGTAAGGAGAGATGATTGGATGAGAGAAGGGAAGAAGGGGGTAAGGAGAGATGGTTGGATGAGAGAAGGGGACTAAGGAGAGATGATTGGATGAGAGAAGGGAAGAAGGGGGATAAGGAGAGATGATTGGATGAGAGAAGGTAGGAAGGGGGTAAGGAGAGATGGTTGGATGAGAGAAGGGGGGTAAGGAGAGATGATTGGATGAGAGAAGGGGACTAAGGAGAGATGATTGGATGAGAGAAAGGAAGAAGGGGGGTAAAGAGAGATGGTTGGATGAGAGAATGGGGGTAAGGAGAGATGGTTGGATTAGAGAAAGGAAGAAGGGGGGTAAGGAGAGATGATTGGATGAGAGAAGGGAAGAATGGGGGGTAAAGAAAGATGATTGGATGAGAGAAGGGGACTAAGAAGAGATGGTTGGATGAGAGAAAGGAAGAAGGGGGGTAAAGAGAGATGGTTGGATGAGAGAATGGGGGTAAGGAGAGATGGTTGGATTAGAGAAAGGAAGAAGGGGGGTAAGGAGAGATGATTGGATGAGAGAAGGGAAGAATGGGGGGTAAAGAAAGATGATTGGATGAGAGAAGGGGACTAAGGAGAGATGATTGGATGAGAGATGGGAAGAATGGGGGGTAAAGAGAGATGATTGGATGAGAGAAGGGAAGAAGGGGGGTAAAAGAGAGATGGTTGGATGAGAGAAGGGAAGAAGGGGGGTAAGGAGAGATGGTTGGATGAGAGAAGGGGACTAAGGAGAGATGATTGGATGAGAGAAGGGAAGAAGGGGGGTAAGGAGAGATGATTGGATGAGAGAAGGTAGGAAGGGGGTAAGGAGAGATGGTTGGATGAGAGAGGGGGGTAAGGAGAGATGGTTGGATGAGAGAAGGGGGGTAAGGAGAGATGATTGGATGAGAGAAGGGAAGAAGGGGGTAAGGAGAGATGATTGGATGAGAGAAGGGAAGAAGGGGGTAAGGAGAGATGGTTGGATGAGAGAAGGGGACTAAGGAGAGATGATTGGATGAGAGAAGGGAAGAAGGGGGATAAGGAGAGATGATTGGATGAGAGAAGGTAGGAAGGGGGTAAGGAGAGATGGTTGGATGAGAGAAGGGGGGTAAGGAGAGATGATTGGATGAGAGAAGGGGACTAAGGAGAGATGATTGGATGAGAGAAGGGAAGAAGGGGGGTAAGGAGAGATGATTGGATGAGAGAAGGGAAGAAGGGGACTAAGGAGAGATGAATGGATGAGAGAAGGGGGTAAGGAGAGATGATTGGATGAGAGAAGGAAGTTTGTTGCGAGGAAAAGAGGCAGGAGAACATGATGAAAGTGTTGTCAGGTAGGGCAGAGAAAAGACACAGGACGGACAGAGTGGCATAGAATTACCATGAATAATAAATGTGTTGTTCCACAAAAAAAGAGTTCCTTTTGCATCCCTTTGATATGTTAAGTAGGAACTCGTACAATAACTGTGCATTTTAAAAGCATGTTATTTTAAATGAAGTGCCCTTTTAATTTAGACCGCATGGAGATTTCAATAAATGCAGCATTTTGTCACACCGTCGAACCTGTGTCACCCGTAGGAGGGTTTTAACACACTTCCCCCCAGGTCTCACCGTCACTGGAAAGACCAGGTTATTATGTTGCTTCTACAAAGTCATTTTTTAAGATCATTATTTTTTAACGTGATTAGTGATTCATTGACGCATGTCCCTCATTTTAAGGGCAACGCTGTTACTTGAACTGAACTCTCGTTTGAATATGGTGAAAGTACGTCTTTATACAATATATATATATATTTATATATATATACACACATCATAGTGTAAAAGTAAGTGAACTGGTTCTATTTACCAGGTGAGCTGGTTCTATTATCAGGTGAACTGGTTCTATTATCAGGTGAACTGGTTCTATTACCAGGTGAACTGGTTCTATTATCAGGTGAACTGGTTAAATTACCAGGTGAACTGGTTCTATTACCAGGTGAACTGGTTCTGTTATCAGGTGAACTGGTTATATTACCAGGTAAACTGGTTCTATTACCAGGTGAACTGGTTCTATTATCAGGTGAACTGGTTTTATTTCCAGGTGAACTGGTTCTATTTACCAGGTGAACTGGTTCTATTACCAGGTGAACTGGTTCTATTATCAGGTGAACTGGTTCTATTACCAGGTGAACTGGTTCTGTTATCAGGTGAACTGGTTATATTACCAGGTGAACTGGTTCTATTACCAGGTGAACTGGTTCTATTACCAGGTGAACTGGTTCTGTTATTTTGGGTCATGTTCTGGGTCATGTTCTGGGTCATGTTCTGGGTCATGTTCTGGGTCATGTACTGGGTCATGTTCTGGGTCATGTTCTGGGTCATGTTCTGGGTCATGTTCTGGGTCATGTTCTGGTGTTTTGTTCTGGGTCATGTTCTGGGTCATGTTCTGGGTCATGTTCTGGGTCATGTTCTGGGTCATGTACTGGGTCATGTTCTGGGTCATGTTCTGGTGTTTTGTGGTGGAAAACTGAAGGTGGAGTATTACACATCAACCCTGTAGACACTGTAGACACTTCCTGTTACTCATAGATAGACACTTCCTGTTACTCATCGATAGACGCTTCCTGTTACTGATAGATAGACACTTCCTGTTACTCATCGATAGACGCTTCCTGTTACTGATAGATAGACACTTCCTGTTACACATAGATAGACACTTCCTGTTACTCATAGATAGACACTTCCTGTTACTCATAGATAGACACTTCCTGTTACTCATAGATAGACACGTCCTGTTACTCATCGATAGACGCTTCCTGTTACTGATAGATAGACACTTCCTGTTACTCATCGATAGACGCTTCCTGTTACTGATAGATAGACACTTCCTGTTACACATAGATAGACACTTCCTGTTACTCATAGATAGACACTTCCTGTTACTCATCGATAGACGCTTCCTGTTACTCATAGATAGACACTTCCTGTTACTCATAGATAGACGCTTCCTGTTACTCATAGATAGACACTTCCTGTTACTCATCGATAGCCACTTCCTGTTACTCATCGATAGACACTTCCTGTTACTCATAGATAGACACTTCCTGTTACTCATAGATAGACACTTCCTGTTACTCATCGATAGACACTTCCTGTTACTCATCGATAGACACTTCCTGTTACTCATCGATAGACACTCCCTGTTACTCATCGATAGACACTTCCTGTTACTCATAGATAGACACTTCCTGTTACTCATCGATAGACACTTCCTGTTACTCATAGATAGACGCTTCCTGTTACTCATAGATAGACACTTCCTGTTACTCATAGATAGACACTTCCTGTTACTCATCGATAGACACTTCCTGTTCCACATAGATAGACACTTCATGTTCCACATAGATAGACACTTCCTGTTACTCATAGATAGACACTTCCTGTTACTCATAGATAGACACTTCTTGTTCCACATAGATAGACACTTCCTGTTACTCATCGATAGACACTTCCTGTTCCACATAGATAGACACTTCATGTTCCACATAGATAGACACTTCCTGTTTCACGTAGATAGACACTTCCTGTTCCACATAGATAGACACTTCCTGTTACTCATAGATAGACACTTCCTGTTACTCATAGATAGACACTTCCTGTTACTCATCGATAGACACTTCCTGTTCCACATAGATAGACACTTCATGTTCCACATAGATAGACACTTCCTGTTACTCATAGATAGACACTTCCTGTTACTCATAGATAGACACTTCTTGTTCCACATAGATAGACACTTCCTGTTACTCATAGATAGACACTTCCTGTTACTCATCGATAGACACTTCCTGTTCCACATAGATAGACACTTCATGTTCCACATAGATAGACACTTCCTGTTACTCATAGATAGACACTTCCTGTTACTCATCGATAGACACTTCCTGTTACTCATAGATAGACATCCTGTTACTCATCGATAGACACTTCCTGTTACTCATAGATAGACACTTCCTGTTACTCATAGATAGACACTTCCTGTTACTCATAGATAGACACTTCCTGTTACTCATAGATACACACTTCCTGTTACTCATAGATAGACACTTCCTGTTACTCATCGATAGACACTTCCTGTTACTCATCGATA
>NC_092164.1:10612174-10622174 GCF_045791955.1 Oncorhynchus clarkii lewisi | reverse complement strand
CAAGGGCAGAACAGGGCAGGCTTAGCCATAAACACTGTGTGTGTGTTTCATCTCTCTGCAGCTATGGGCCAAGTCATTGCTTTTGTCCCTCAGTCGTTCCCTCAGTCCCTCAGTCGTTCCCTCGGTCCCTCAGTCGTTCCCTCGGTCCTTCAGTCGTTCCCTCGGTCCCTCAGTCGTTCCATCGGTCCCTCAGTCGTTCCCTCAGTCCCTCAGTCGTTCCCTCAGTCCCTCAGTCGTTACCTCAGTCCCTCAGTCGTTACCTCAGTCCCTCAGTCGTTCCCTCAGACCCTCAGTCGTTACCTCAGTCCCCCAGTCGTTCCCTCAGACCCTCAGTCGTTCCCTCGGTCCCTCAGTCGTTCCCTCGGTCCCTCAGTCGTTCCCTCCGTCCCTCAGTCGTTCCCTCGGTCCCTCAGTCGTTACCTCGGTCCCTCTGTCGTTCCCTCGGTCCCTCAGTCGTTCCCTCAGTCCCTCAATCGTTCCCTCAGTCCCTCAGCCTTGTGAATTGATGGGGGGATAAACAGTAGAGTCATGGTTTTGGAGAACTGAAGTTACACAGAGAAAATAAATTCAACCTCCTCTTTTTGCTTTGACTAAAGCGGTGTACTGTACCCTAATTGCATGTATACTTTACAATACATGTTTTACAATGTGTCTAAACGAGTCATCAACCCGTTTATAAAGTGTCCATTAACAGGAAGTGGAAATAGGCAGGAGCAGTGGCGTAACCAACAACAACACCTATCATCTCTCGTAACGTTACAATCTTTACTGAGGTCGCTCTTCCCCAGTAACCCTGGTGCTATTTTGGAATTCATTGTCAGCATCAAGCCTAGTGGTTAGAGTGTTGGACTAGTAACCGAAAGGTTGCAAGAACGAATCAAATCAAATCAAATCAAATGTATATACTTACATCAGCTGATGTCTCAAAGTGCTGTACAGAAACCCAGCCTAAAACCCCCAAATAGCAAGCAATGCAGGTGTAGAAGCACGGT
Source organism: Oncorhynchus clarkii lewisi (assembly GCF_045791955.1). Lineage (NCBI taxonomy): Eukaryota > Metazoa > Chordata > Actinopteri > Salmoniformes > Salmonidae > Oncorhynchus > Oncorhynchus clarkii. Next base: position 10,621,182 of record NC_092164.1, on the reverse strand, counting down.
GGCTAGGAAAAACTCCCTAGAAAGGCCAAAACCTAGGAAGAAACCTTGAGAGGAACCAGGCTCAGAGGGGTGACCAGTCATCTTCTGGCTGTGCTGGGTGGAGATTATAACAGAACATGGCCAAGATGTTCAAATGTTCATAAATGACCAGCATGGTCAAATAATAATAATCACAGTGGTTGTAGAGGGTGCAGCAAGTCAGCACCTCAGGAGTAAATGTCAGTTTGCTTTTCATAGCCGATCATTAAGAGTATCTCTACCGCTCCTGCTGTCTCTAGAGAGTTGAAAACAGCAGGTCTGGGAGAGGTAGCACGTCCGGTGAACAGGTCAGGGTTCCATAGCCGTAGGCAGAACAGTTTAAACTGGAGCAGCAGCACTGCCAGGTGGACTGGGGACAGCAAGGAGTCCTCATGCCAGGTAGTCCCGAGGCATGGTCCTAGGGCTCAGGTCCTCCGAGATAGAGAAAGAGAGAAAGAGAGAATTAGAGAGAGCATACTTAAATTCACACAGGACACCGGATAGGACAGGAGAAGTACTCCAGATATAACAAACTGACCCTAGCCCCCCGACACATAATCTACTGCAGCACAAATACTGGAGGCAGGAGGGGTCAGGAGACACTGTGGCCCCATCCGATGATACCTCTGGACAGGGCAAAACAGGAAGGATATAACCCCACCCACTTTGTCAAACCCCCCCATACCACTAGAGGGATATCTTCAACCACCAACTTACCATCCTGAGACAAGTCCGAGTATAGCCCACAAAGATCTCTGCCACGGCACAACCCAAGGGGGGGCGCCAACCCAGGCAGGAAGATCACGTCAGTGACTCAACCCACTCAAGTGACGCATCCTTCCTAGGGACGGCATGAAAGAGCACCAGTAAGCCAGTGACTCAGCCCCTGTAATAGGGTTAGAGGCATAGAATCCCAGTGGAAAGAGGGGAACCGGCCAGGCAGAAACAGCAAGGGTGGTTCGTTGCTCCAGAGCCTTTCCGTTCACCTTCACACTCCTGGGCCAGACTACACTCAATCATATGACCCACTGAAGAGATTAGTCTTCAATAAAGACTTAAAGGTTGAGACCGAGTCTGCGTCTCTCACATGGGTAGGCAGACCATTCCATAAAAATGGAGCTCTATAGGAGAAAACCCTGCCTCCAGCTGTCCCTGAGCTGAATCCCTGAGCTGACAAGGTACAAATCTGTCGTTCTGCCCCTGAACAGGCAGTTAACCCACTGTTCCTAGGCCCTCATTGAAAATATGAATTTGTTCTTAACTGACTTGCCTAATAAAATAAAGGTAATAAACCTACTGTCCTATAGTTAAATAAAGGTAAAATATATATATATATATATATATATATATATATATATATATATATTTATATACACATATGTAGAGAACCAGGACTGTTCATTGTATCTGTTACCATGCATCTTGTAGTTTTGAAAACCCGACCCGAGGCGACACGGTGGCTGGTTTTGATAATATTCCGGGGACTAAAGTCAAATCTAGTCAACAAATCATGAGGTAGACATGTCAGAAGGTCATTAATTCAAAAACCAAAGTTTGCTAAATGAATGCCGTGGTTTTTATCAGGATAAGACCCAGATGCAGACAGTTCGAAATAACAAATGTTTATTTACAAAACGGATGGCAGGTACATGACAGGTCAAGGGCAGGCAGAGGTCAGTAATCCAGGGCAGTGTCAAGAGGTACAGGACGGCAGGCAGGGTCAGGGTCATGGCAGGCAGAATGGTCAACAACTGTGAGAACTAGAAAACAGGAACTAACTCGAAACAGGAGTATGAGAAAAACCCCGCTGGTAGACTTGACAAGACAAACTGGTAACAGACAAACAGAGAACACAGGTGTAAATACCCAGGGGATAATGGGGAGAATGGAGGACACCTGGAGGGGGGGAGGGGGGGGGGGTGGAGACAAGCACAAAGACAGGTGAAACAGAACAGGGTTTGACAGGTTTGAAGAAAGATACCGCCTGTATGATGCATTTTGCATAATAGGTTGAAAAACACACCATCGTGTGATGCTGAATGAATCACAACGGCTGTATTTCTGTATTTTGAAAGCTATGTATGTATATGTATATGTATATGTAGAGAACTTTATTGCTGACATTAAAAACGTTGTGTGATTACATCAACAATGGACTAATGAAACAAATAGCAAAATACAGTCATTAAAATTAACCCTCGTGATCTGAATAATAACCCTCGTGATCTTAAAAATAACCCTTGTGATCTTAAAAATAACCCTCGTGATCTGAATAATAACCCTTGTGATCTTAAAAATAACCCTTGTGATCTTAAAAATAACCCTCGTGATCTGAAAAATAACCCTCGTGATCTTAAAAAATAACCCTCGTGATCTCCATCTTGGTAGCAACCATTTTGTATTTTATTCAAGGGAAAACAAAGGTATTGGGGTCAGGTTTAACAGACATGTTGTTGTGTTGTCCAGCAGCTCTGCATCAGTTATTTGTGTTAACACAGTTTAACAGACATGTTGTTGTGTTGTCCAGCAGCTCTGCATCAGTTAGTGTGTTAACACAGTTTAACAGACATGTTGTTGTGTTGTCCAGCAGCTCTGCATCAGTTAGTGTGTTAACACGGCTTTAAAGAAATAAATTAAATGTATTTTAAAATCCAGGATCAACTTTATAGGTTCTACGGTAATGTTGAACAACATACCTGGTATGAGGCCTCAATCTAATCTCAAATACCTGCTTCTCACTTCTTTCCCTGTTTCTCCTGGGTTAGGGAAGATGACAGTATAATAGACAGAAGGGAAGATGACAGTATAATAGACAGAAGGGAAGATGACAGTATAATAGACAGAAGGGAAGATGCCAGTGTAATAGACAGAAGGGAAGATGCCAGTGTAATAGACAGAAGGGAAGATGACAGTATAATAGATATCAGGGAAGATGACAGTATAATAGATATCAGGGAAGATGCCAGTATAATAGACAGAAGGGAAGATGCCAGTGTAATGGACAGAAGGGAAAATGACAGTATAATAGACAGAAGGGAAGATGACAGTATAATAGATATCAGGGAAGATGACAGTATAATAGATATCAGGGAAGATGACAGTATAATAGATATCAGGGAAGATGCCAATATAATAGATATCAGGGAAGATGACAGTGTAATAGACAGAAGGGAAGATGACAGTATAATAGACAGAAGGGAAGATGACAGTGTAATAGACAGAAGGGAAGATGCCAGTGTAATAGACAGAAGGGAAGATGCCAGTATAATAGATATCAGGGAAGATGACAGTGTAATAGACAGAAGGGAAGATGCCAGTATAATAGATATCAGGGAAGATGACAGTGTAATAGACAGAAGGGAAGATGACAGTATAATAGACAGAAGGGAAGATGACAGTATAATAGATATCAGGGAAGATGACAGTATAATAGATATCAGGGAAGATGACAGTATAATAGATATCAGGGAAGATGCCAGTATAATAGATATCAGGGAAGATGACAGTGTAATAGACAGAAGGGAAGATGACAGTATAATAGACAGAAGGGAAGATGACAGTATAATAGACAGAAGGGAAGATGCCAGTGTAATAGACAGAAGGGAAGATGCCAGTATAATAGATATCAGGGAAGATGACAGTGTAATAGACAGAAGGGAAGATGACAGTATAATAGATATCAGGGAAGATGCCAGTGTAATAGACAGAAGGGAAGATGCCAGTGTAATAGACAGAAGGGAAGATGCCAGTGTAATAGACAGAAGGGAAGATGCCAGTGTAATAGACAGAAGGGAAGATGCCAGTGTAATAGACAGAAGGGAAGATGCCAGTATAATAGATATCAGGGAAGATGCCAGTGTAATAGACAGAAGGGAAGATGCCAGTGTAATAGACAGAAGGGAAGATGCCAGTATAATAGATATCAGGGAAGATGCCAGTGTAATAGACAGAAGGGAAGATGCCAGTGTAATAGACAGAAGGGAAGATGCCAGTGTAATAGACAGAAGGGGAGATGCCAGTGTAATAGACAGAAGGGAAGATGCCAGTATAATAGACAGAAGGGAAGATGCCAGTGTAATAGACAGAAGGGAAGATGCCAGTGTAATGGACAGAAGGGAAGATGCCAGTGTAATAGACAGAAGGGAAGATGACAGTATAATAGATATCAGGGAAGATGACAGTATAATAGATATCAGGGAAGATGCCAATATAATAGATATCAGGGAAGATGACAGTGTAATAGACAGAAGGGAAGATGACAGTATAATAGACAGAAGGGAAGATGACAGTGTAATAGACAGAAGGGAAGATGCCAGTGTAATAGACAGAAGGGAAGATGCCAGTATAATAGATATCAGGGAAGATGACAGTGTAATAGACAGAAGGGAAGATGCCAGTATAATAGATATCAGGGAAGATGACAGTGTAATAGACAGAAGGGAAGATGACAGTATAATAGACAGAAGGGAAGATGACAGTATAATAGATATCAGGGAAGATGACAGTATAATAGATATCAGGGAAGATGACAGTATAATAGATATCAGGGAAGATGCCAGTATAATAGATATCAGGGAAGATGACAGTGTAATAGACAGAAGGGAAGATGACAGTATAATAGACAGAAGGGAAGATGCCAGTGTAATAGACAGAAGGGAAGATGCCAGTGTAATAGACAGAAGGGAAGATGCCAGTATAATAGATATCAGGGAAGATGACAGTATAATAGACAGAAGGGAAGATGCCAGTATAATAGACAGAAGGGAAGATGCCAGTGTAATAGACAGAAGGGAAGATGCCAGTGTAATAGACAGAAGGGAAGATGCCAGTGTAATAGACAGAAGGGAAGATGCCAGTGTAATAGACAGAAGGGAAGATGCCAGTGTAATAGACAGAAGGGAAGATGCCAGTATAATAGACAGAAGGGGAAGATGCCAGTGTAATAGACAGAAGGGAAGATGCCAGTGTAATAGACAGAAGGGGAGATGCCAGTGTAATAGACAGAAGGGAAGATGCCAGTATAATAGATATCAGGGAAGATGACAGTATAATAGACAGAAGGGAAGATGCCAGTGTAATAGACAGAAGGGAAGATGCCAGTGTAATAGACAGAAGGGAAGATGCCAGTATAATAGACAGAAGGGAAGATGCCAGTGTATTAGACAGAAGGGAAGATGCCAGTATAATAGACAGAAGGGAAGATGCCAGTGTAATAGACAGAAGGGAAGATGCCAGTGTATTAGACAGAAGGGAAGATGCCAGTATAATAGACAGAAGGGAAGATGCCAGTGTATTAGACAGAAGGGAAGATGCCAGTATAATAGACAGAAGGGAAGATGCCAGTGTAATGGACAGAAGGGAAGATGCCAGTATAATAGACAGAAGGGGAAGATGCCAGTGTAATGGACAGAAGGGAAGATGCCAGTGTAATAGACAGAAGGGAAGATGCCAGTGTAATAGACAGAAGGGAAGATGCCAGTGTAATAGACAGAAGGGAAGATGCCAGTGTAATGGACAGAAGGGAAGATGCCAGTGTATTAGACAGAAGGGAAGATGCCAGTATAATAGACAGAAGGGAAGATGCCAGTATAATAGACAGAAGGGAAGATGCCAGTGTAATGGACAGAAGGGAAGATGCCAGTATAATAGACAGAAGGGGAAGATGCCAGTGTAATGGACAGAAGGGAAGATGCCAGTGTAATAGACAGAAGGGAAGATGCCAGTGTAATAGACAGAAGGGAAGATGCCAGTGTAATAGACAGAAGGGAAGATGCCAGTGTAATAGACAGAAGGGAAGATGCCAGTGTAATGGAGTAGGTGTGTAGAAACCAATACATCACTGTCAGTCCTGGGTAGAAAATAGTTCCCGCTGCCTTTTCTCTGCTTGGTGAGGTCTTTATTGTAACTCTCCAAACTGTGTTAGGGCGATGCATCCCAAACGGCACACTGTAGCCTATATGAGGCCCAGATGGACTCTGGTCAAAAGTAGTGCACTATACAGGGAATAAGGTACGAACTGGGACATACTAAGACAGCTCCAATAACCCCCCCCCGACCGACCAGACACGGCTCTTGTCAAAGGAGATACCTTGAAAGTAACACTGGAGGGCAGAGAGAGCTCTTCCACTGTCAGTGTGAGAAGGAACACAGGCAGGTAGTGGTGGTGATGGGGCTCGTGGTGTGTGTGCGTGTGTGTGTGTGTGTGTGTGTGTGTGTGTGTGTGTGTGTGTGTGTGTGTGTGCGCATGATGCAGGATTATTTTGTGCTACATCAAAGGAGAGAGACGGGGCGAGTGACAGAGAGAGAGAGAGACAGAGAGAGAGAGAGATAGGGATGAGAAAGAGAGAGTCTCTCTCTCTCTCTCTCTCTCTCTCTCTCTCTCTCTCTCTCTCAATTCAATTCAATTCAATTCAATTCAATGGCTTTATTGGCATGGGAAACTTGCCAAAGCAAGTGAGATAGATAATATATAAAGTGAAAATATAAAGTGAAATAAACAATAAAAATTAACAGTAAACATTACACATACAGAAGTTTCAAAACAATAAGGACATTAGAAATGTCATATTATATATATACAGTGTTTTAACAATGTACAAATGGTTAAAGGACACAAGATAAAATAAATAAGCATAAATATGGGTTGTATTTACAATGGTGTTTGTTCTTCACTGGTTGCCCTTTTCTCGTGGCAACAGGTCACAAATCTTGCTGCTGTGATGTCACACTGTGGAATTTCACCCAGTAGATATGGGAGTTTATCAAAATTGGATTTGTTTTCGAATTCTTTGTGGATCTGTGTAATCTGAGGGAAATATGTCTCTCTAATATGGCCATACATTGGGCAGGAGGTTAGGAAGTGCAGCTCAGTTTCCACCTCATTTTGTGGGCAGTGAGCACATAGCCTGTCTTCTCTTGAGAGCCATGTCTGCCTACGGCGGCCTTTCTCAATAGCAAGGCTATGCTCACTGAGTCTGTACATAGTCAAAGCTTTCCTTCATTTTGGGTCAGTCACAGTGGTCTGGTATTCTGCCACTGTGTACTCTCTGTTTAGGGCCAAATAGCATTCAAGTTTGCTCTGTTTCTCTCTCTCTCTCTCTCTCTCTCTCTCTCTCTCTCTCTCTCTCTCTCTGTGTCTCTCTCTCTCCTCCCTATGTCTCTCTCTATCTCTCTCTGTCTCTCTCTCTCTCTCCTCCCCATGTATCTCTCTCTCTCTCTCTCTCTCTCTCTCTCTCTCCTCCCTATGTCCCTCTCTCTCTCTCTCTCTCTGTGTCTCTCTCTCTCCTCCCTTTGTCTCTCTCTATCTCTCTCTCTCTCTATCTCCTCCCCATGTATCTCTCTCTGTCTCTCTCTGTCTCTCTCTATCTCTCTCTGTCTCTATCTCTTTCTCTCTTTCTTTCATTTGCTCTCTCTCGATCTCGCTGTCTCTCTCTCTCTCTCTCTGTCTCTCTCCTCCCCATGTATCTCTCGCTGTCTCTCTCTGTCTCTCTCTATCTCTCTCTATCTCTATCTCTTTCTCTCTTTCTTTCATTTGCTCTCTCTCTATCTCTCTCTGTCTCTATCTCTTTCTCTCTTTCTTTCATTTGCTCTCTCTCGATCTCGCTGTCTCTCTCTCTCTCTCTCTCTCTGTCTCTATCTCCTCCCCATGTATCTCTCTCTCTCTCTCTCTCTCTCTCTCTCTCTGTCTCTATCTCCTCCCCATGTATCTCTCTCTCTCTCTCTCTCTCTCCTCTCTCTCTCTCTCTCTCTCTCTCTCTCTCTCTCTCTCTCTCTCTCTCTCTCTCTCTCTCTCTCTGTCTCTCTCTCTCTCTCTCTCTCTCTCCCTCTCTCTCTCTCTCTCTCTCTCTCTCTCTCTCTCTCTCTCTCTCTCTCTCTCAATCTCTTTCCGTCTCTCTTTTTCTTTAATATACGGTGTGTGACTTACTCTCCTAAGCCTTGCATAATCATTTTAAAGTAGTCAGTCTTAATCTCATCATCCCTCGACTTAATCTCATCATACCTATTCTTTAAATCCCCTCAGAGAGAGAGAGAGAGAGAGAGCGAGAGAGGAATCCTCCCACTGCATTCCAAATGGCACGCTCTCCCCAACCATTCCTCAAGTCCCTCTCTCTCCCCCACCATTCCTCAATCCCTCGCTCCCCTCTCCCCCACCATTCCTCAATCCCTCCCTCTCTCTCCCCCACCATTCCTCAATCCCTCGCTCCCCTCTCCCCCACCATTCCTCAATCCCTCCCTCTCTCTCCCCCACCATTCCTCATTCCCTCCCTCCCTCTCTCTCCCCCACCATTCCTCAATCCCTCCCTCTCTCTACTCCACCATTCCTCATTCCCTCCCTCTCCCCCACCATTCCTCTCCCTCTCCCCCACCATTCCTCAATCCCTCCCTCCCCTCTCCCCCACCATTCCTCAATCCCTCCCTCTCTCTCCCCCACCATTCCTCAATCCCTCCCTCCCTCTCTCTCCCCCACCATTCCTCAATCCCTCCCTCCCTCCCTCTCCCCCACCATTCCTCAATCCCTCCCTCTCTCTCCCCCACCATTTCTCAATCCCTCCCCTCTCCCCCACCATTCCTCAATCCCTCCCTCTCTCCCCCCACCATTCCTCAATCCCTCCCTCTCTCTCCCCCACCATTCCTCAATCTCTCCCTCTCTCTCCCCCACCATTCCTCAATCCCTCCCTCTCTCTCCCCCACCATTCCTCAATCTCTCCCTCTCTCTCCCCCACCATTCCTCAATCCCTCCCTCCCTCTCTCTCCCCCACCATTCCTCAATCCCTCCCTCCCTCCCCTCTCCCCCACCATTCCTCAATCCCTCCCTCTCTCTCCCCCACCATTTCTCAATCCCTCCCCTCTCCCCCACCATTCCTCAATCCCTCCCTCCCTCCCCTCTCCCCCACCATTCCTCAATCCCTCCCTCCCCTCTCCCCCACCATTCCTCAATCCCTCCCTCCTCCCCTCTCCCCCACCATTCCTCAATCCCTCCCTCCCTCCCT
>NC_092164.1:10597174-10599674 GCF_045791955.1 Oncorhynchus clarkii lewisi | reverse complement strand
GGTGACATTTGTTTGTTGCCGTGTTTTAATGGAGACGTGATACGTCTTCGTTTAAGAGCGGTTATGAACTACACATAAAGGCTAGCGAGTAGCCAGTCTCCAGATCTCAACCCCAGAGAAAATCTTTGGAGGGAGTTGAAAGTCCGTGTTGCTCAGCAAAACACCAAAACATCACTGCTCTAGAGGAGATATGCATGTAGGAATGGGCCAAAATACCAGCAACAGTGAGTGAAAACCTCATGAAGACTTGAGATATTGAGATAAACTTTTGTTATTGACCAAATACTTATTTTCCACCAATATTTGCAAATAAATAAATTAAAAATCCTACAATGTGATTTTCTGGATTTTTTCCCCTCATTTTGTCTGTCATAGTTGAAGTGTACCTATGATGAAAATTACAGGCCTCTCTCATATTTTTAAGTGGGAGAACTTGCACAATTGGTGGCTGACTAAATACTTTTTTTGCCCCACTGTATAGGGAATAAGGTGACATTTGTTGCCGTTTTTTAAAGGTGACGTAATACATCTTCGTTTAAGAGCGGTTATGAACTACACATAAAGGCTAGCGAGTAACTTGGCTCGTCTCTCCGAAGTGTTTGTTGGTTTGTGATCATTGAATTGAAGAGATGTGCCATATTAGAGGTGCTGAGTCTATCCAGCCGTATCCATGACTACTGTGCCTCTAAAACGGCCAACTAGTTCATAGACTAGTACAGAGAACGTTAAAACATGTGGCTCGTTTCAAGGAGAATAAGAGTTCACAGGAGAGCTGTTTGAATGTAAAAATGTTTTAGTTTTTTTAATCAAAATGTGTTATTAGTTCTGATATCTCTGGTCCATTAGAAGGTTATTAGTTCTGATACCTCTGGTATATTAGAAGGTTATTAGTTCTGATACCTCTGGTCCATTAGAAGGTTGTTAGTTCTGATATCTCTGGTCCATTAGAAGGTTATTAGTTCTGATACCTCTGGTCCATTAGAAGGTTATTAGTTCTGATACCTCTGGTCCATTAGAAGGTTGTTAGTTCTGATACCTCTGGTCTATTAAAATGTTATTAGTTCTGATACCTCTGGTCCAGTAGAAGGTTATTAGTTCTGATACCTCTGGTCCATTAAAATGTTATTAGTTCTGATACCTCTGGTCCAGTAGAAGGTTATTAGTTCTGATACCTCTGGTATATTAGAAGGTTATTAGTTCTGATATCTCTGGTCCATTTGAATGTTATTAGTTCTGATACCTCTGGTATATTAGAAGGTTATTAGTTCTGATACCTCTGGTCCATTAGAAGGTTATTAGTTCTGATACCTCTGGTATATTAGAATGTTATTAGTTCTGATACCTCTGGTCCATTAGAAGGTTATTAGTTCTGATACCTCTGGTCCATTAGAAGGTTATTAGTTCTGATACCTCTAGTCCTTAAAATGTTAATAGTTCTGATACCTCTGGTATATTAGAAGGTTATTAGTTCTGATACCTCTGGTCCATTAGAAGGTTATTAGTTCTGATACCTCCGGTCCATTAGAAGGTTATTAGTTCTGATACATCTGGTCCATTAGAAGGTTATTAGTTCTGATACCTCTGGTCCATTAGAAGGTTATTAGTTTTGATACCTCTGGTATATTAGAAGGTTATTAGTTCTGATACCTCTGGTATATTAGAAGGTTATTAGTTCTGATATCTCTGTTCCATTAGAAGGTTATTAGTTCTGATACCTCTGGTATATTAGAACTGTATTAGTTCTGATACCTCTGGTATATTAGAAGGTTATTAGTTCTGATACCTCTGGTCCATTAGAAGGTTATTAGTTCTGATACCTCTGGTATATTAGAACTGTATTAGTTCTGATACCTCTGGTATATTAGAAGGTTATTAGTTCTGATACCTCTGGTCCATTAGAAGGTTATTAGTTCTGATACCTCTGGTCCATTAGAAGGTTATTAGTTCTGATACCTCTAGTCCTTAAAATGTTAATAGTTCTGATACCTCTGGTATATTAGAAGGTTATTAGTTCTGATACCTCTGGTCCATTAGAAGGTTATTAGTTCTGATACATCTGGTCCATTAGAAGGTTATTAGTTCTGATACCTCTGGTCCATTAGAAGGTTATTAGTTTTGATACCTCTGGTATATTAGAAGGTTATTAGTTCTGATACCTCTGGTATATTAGAAGGTTATTAGTTCTGATATCTCTGTTCCATTAGAAGGTTATTAGTTCTGATACCTCTGGTATATTAGAACTGTATTAGTTCTGATACCTCTGGTATATTAGAAGGTTATTAGTTCTGATACCTCTGGTCCATTAGAAGGTTATTAGTTCTGATACCTCTGGTATATTAGAACTGTATTAGTTCTGATACCTCTGGTATATTAGAAGGTTATTAGTTCTGATACCTCTGGTCCATTAGAAGGTTATTAGTTCTGATACCTCTGGTATATTAGAACTGTATTAGTTCTGATACCTCTGGTATATTAGAAGGTTATTAGTTCTGATACCTCC
>NC_092164.1:10584674-10592174 GCF_045791955.1 Oncorhynchus clarkii lewisi | reverse complement strand
AGGAGAAGAGAGGAGAGGAGAGGAGAGGAGAAAATCCTTGAGATGTTTTAGAGGGAAGAATTAGATTGTCAGAGCATGGTCTGTCTGTACTATGTAGTGAAAATCCTTCATCCAGTCCAGAGTATCTCTCTAGCAGGGAGCTAGGAGGGGAAGGTTATTTTTTACAATAGCTTCGATTCATAGACATCCCTACAGGGGAGACTGAGAGATGACCAAGGACGGCACCTCAGTTCAGCGCAACCTACCGCCACCCCTCCGCCAGCCTTAGAGCTAGCCAGGCACAGTAATCACTCTGATGAGGTCAGAGACATGTCTCCGTGACGTGACTGACACTGGCCAGGCTCTGTTTGGCTTTAGCTCAACTGAAGACCTCTTGGACTGATTAAACTGCTGCACGGAACATAAACCCACATCCCGCGAGGCGTAATACACTAATATACTACCTCAATCTACTGAAAACACACCTGTTGTAGTAAATATGAAGAAAATTAACCTTCCCACTCACCAGCCTGGCTATGCCCTCCATTCAAAAATATATACAGCTCTGCTTTCTCTGATCATTTGCTTCCTCAATCTGCTCATGAACCTAAATCAAGTCTGTCTCATTCCAGGTCCCCAGTGTGTTTTGGTACAAATCCTGTCAAACACTTACCTGACTCCAAGACACCTGTCTCATCCCCTAGAGATATCATGTTTCCCAGTCAAAACACTTACCTGACTCCAAGACACCTGTCTCATCCCATAGAGAAATCATGTTTCCCTGACTCCAAGACACCTGTCTCATCCCCTAGAGATATCATGTTTCCCTGACTCCAAGACACCTGTCTCATCCCCTAGAGATATCATGGTTCCCAGTCAAAACACTTACCTGACTCCAAGACACCTGTCTCATCCCCTAGAGATATCATGTTTCCCAGTCAAAACACTTACCTGACTACAAGACACCTGTCTGCTTCCCTAGAGATATCATGTTTCCCTGACTCCAAGACACCTGTCTCATCCCCTAGAGATATCATGTTCCCCCTTCAAAACACTTACCAGACTCCAAGACACCTACCTGTCTGCTTCCCTAGAGATATCATGGTTCCCAGTCAAAACACTTACCTGACTCCAAGACACCTGTCTCATCCCCTAGAGATATCATGTTTCCCAGTCAAAACACATACCTGACTCCAAGACACCTGTCTGCTTCCCTAGAGATACCATGGGTCCTAGTCTCTTATATTACACATGCCCGAACCCAGAAAAAACATTTGACCCTCTCTGATAATATACAACCTGAAACTCCTTATGTGCTCATGTACCTCAAAAGACTTAGCTGACTGTAGATATATCAGGTAGAGGTGTCATGAGGTCACATATGACTCCAGAGGTATCATGAGGTCAACATACTGACTCCAGAGATATCATGAGGTCAACATACTGACTCCAGAGGTATCATGAGGTCAACATATCTGACTCCAGAGATATCATGAGGTCAACATATCTGACTCCAGAGGTATCATGAGGTATCATGAGGTCAACATACTGACTCCAGAGGTATCATGAGGTCAACATATCTGACTCCAGAGGTATCATGAGGTCAACATATCTGACTCCAGAGGTATCATGAGGTCAACATACTGACTCCAGAGGTATCATGAGGTCAGATATCATGAGGTCAACATATCTGACTCCAGAGGTATCATGAGGTCAACATATCTGACTCCAGAGGTATCATGAGGTCAGATATCATGAGGTATCATGAGGTCAACATACTGACTCCAGAGATATCATGAGGTCAACATACTGACTCCAGAGGTATCATGAGGTATCATGAGGTCAACATATCTGACTCCAGATGTATCATGAGGTCAACATACTGACTCCAGAGGTATCATGAGATATCATGAGGTCAACATACTGACTCCAGAGGTATCATGAGGTCAACATACTGACTCCAGAGGTATCTTGAGGTATCATGAGGTCAACATATCTGACTCCAGAGGTATCATGAGGTCAACATACTGACTCCAGAGGTATCATGAGATATCATGAGGTCAACATACTGACTCCAGAGGTATCATGAGGTCAACATACTGACTCCAGAGGTATCATGAGGTCAACATATCTGACTCCAGAGATATCATGAGGTCAACATATCTGACTGTAGAGGTATCATGAGGTCAACATATCTGACTCCAGGGGTATCATGAGGTCAACATTTCTGACTGTTGAGATATCATGAGGTCAACATATCTGACTCCAGAGGTATCATGAGGTAAACATACTGACTCCAGAGGTCTCATGAGGTCAACATGCTGACTCCAGAGATATCATGAGGTCAACATACTGACTCCAGAGATATCACGAGGTCAACATATCTGACTCCAGAGATATCATGAGGTCAACATATCTGACGCCAGAGATATCATGAGGTATCATGAGGTCAACATATCTGACTCCAGAGATATCACGAGGTCAACATATCTGACTCCAGAGGTATCATGAGGTCAACATATCTGACTCCAGAGATATCATGAGGTCAACATATCTGACTCCAGAGATATCATGAGGTATCATGAGGTCAACATACTGACTCCAGAGGTATCATGAGGTCAACATATCTGACTGTAGAGGTATCATGAGGCAACATTGTCTCTCTTTTCTAGAAACATCCAGTGAAGTCCTTGTTCTCCCCTCTGTGCTTTCACCTCTCCATCTCTGTCCTCCATCTCAGATGTCAGGAGCTGAGTGAAAACAACTACATATGACACTGTCCATGTCCCTAATGTATACTTACTCTCTCTCTCTCTCTCTCTCTCTCTCTCTCTCTCTCTCTCTCTCTCTCTCTCTCTCTCTCTCTCTCTCTCTCTCTCTCTCTCTCTCTCTCTCTCTCTCACTCTCTCTCTGTCACTCTCTCTCTCTCTCTCTCTCTCTCTCTCTCTCTCTCTCTCTCTCTCTCTCTCTCTCTCTCTCTCTCTCTCTCTCTCTCTCTCTCTCTCTCTCTCTCTCGCTCTCTCTCTGTCACTCTCTCTCTCTCTCTGTCTCTCTCTCTCTTCTGCACTCTGTTTCTCTGTGACCTGGCCAGCCTCTAATCCACAACACCCCAGCTAGTCATCTCCTCGGACTGACGGAAAGAGGAAGAGAGGGGAGAGGAGAAGGAGAGATGAGTGGGCGTGGGGGGAGTCTGAACTCTCGCTGAGTAATGAAATGAAACGACAGCCCTTTGGAGAGGGAAACAGGAGGAGGGAAAGTTGAAGGAAGACAGAAAGGGCAAAGATACCGGTCCAACCAGGAAATTGAAGCCATCACAAGCAAATTGAGTTCAGGTCCTTTTGGAGGGAGAATGCAGCACACCAATCAGTTTGGTCCAGCTAGCCTGCTAGTCAGACGGTGGCTGGGGGGCGCTGCCTGCCAGGACCCTTGTAGGGGCGTCTTGACATGGCAATAGGACCAACAAGCGGGGTACCTTATTCCCCCCCCACCCCCCAAAAGAAGGGCACCTTATCCCCCCCCCCAAAAAAAGAAGCTTATTCCCTAAAAAAAGAAGAAGGGCACCAGGGCACTTAGGCCTCTGGTCAAAAAGTAGTGCACTATGTAGGGAATAGGGTGCCATTTGGGACTAGTGGTGCAAATTCATTAGATTAGGGTCCCACGAGATTCACTCTATGCTAATTTGAAGGTTGGTCATCTGGTTGGCTGGTAGGCCACTCACTGTTCAGCTAATTGGGTGAAAAGGGAAGACTGGAGAAGGGTGAAAGACCACAGTTCCCATTGGGGTCATGTGTTTAAAAAAAAAATGTGTTAATAGTTTGAGGTCAGGGAATGATGCAACATTGTGTCATGGGATGAATGTATGACCTAGTGGGAAGGTCAAGGAGAGGTGGGAGGGGTTGGGGACACTGAACATGATACATGTCCTGGAGGAGACGTTAACTACTATAGAAACAACAGGAGTTATGTGGTAGCCTGCTGCGGTGCCTGACTAGAAATGAGACATGATGAGACGTTAACTACTATAGAAACAACAGAAGTTGTGTGGTAGCCTGCTGCGATGCCTGACTAGAAATGAGACATGATGAGACGTTAACTACTATAGAAACAACAGAAGTTGTGTGGTAGCCTGCTGCGGTGCCTGACTAGAAATGAGACATGATGAGACGTTAACTACTATAGAAACAACAGAAGTTATGTGGTAGCCTGCTGCGATGCCTGACTAGAAATGAACAAAACATACAGGCTGTTTTCCATTTAACACCCTATTCCCTTCATGAGCAAAGTAGTGCACTATTTAGGGAAGATCCAAGCTCTTGGCCAACACCGTTCTGTCTCTCTGACTGAACCCACCCCTACCAACCCCCTTCCTTCTCTCTGTCTGAACCCACCCCTACCAACCCCCTTCCTTCTCTCTGTCTGAACCCACCCCTACCAACCCTCTTCCTTCTCTCTGTCTGAACCCACCCCTACCAACCCCCTTCCTTCTCTCTGACTGAACCCACCCCTACCAACCCCCTTCCTTCTCTCTGTCTGAACCCACCCCTACCAACCCCCTTCCTTCTCTCTGACTGAACCCACCCCTACCAACCCCCTTCCTTCTCTCTGACTTAACCCACCCCTACCAACCCCTGTTCTTCTCTCTGACTGAACCCACCCATTCCAACCCCCTTCCTTCTCTCTGACTGAACCCACCCCTACCAACCCCTTCCTTCTCTCTGACTGAACCCACCCCTACCAACCCCTTCCTTCTCTCTGACTGAACCCACCCCTACCAACCCCTTCCTTCTCTCTGACTGAACCCACCCCTACCAACCCCTTCCTTCTCTCTGACTGAACCCACCCCTACCAAACCCCTTCCTTCTCTCTGACTGAACCACCATTTCTAATGAGCCTTATTTGCCCTTCTCCTCCTGCTATTTCTTGGACAGTGACACAACATTCCCGGACTAATTATCTAGATTTCACAGCAGCACTACACAGCAAGACACACACACACACACACTCACGCGTGCACGTACACACGGCCTAGGTCTGATGTTGCAACCATTGACGAGGGGTGGAATCATTGTTAGAACCCCAAAGGCCTCATTATCTTTGTTGGCTCCCAATTAATCTATTAAGATGTTTTGGCTCAGTGGCTGTTACCCGCTATGACCTGGGGCCCTATTTAAAACAATATATTGTGTTGGTTGGCTGGGTGGCTGGTTGGTTGACGGGTTGGTTGGGTGGCTGGATGGTTGACTGGTTGGTTGGCTGGTTGGTTGGCTCAGTGGCTGTTATACGCTATGACCTGTGGCCCTATCTCAAAACAATATATTGTGTTGGTTGGCTGGGTGGCTGGTTGGTTGGTTGACTGGTTGGTTGGGTGGCTGGTTGGTTGACTGGTTGGTTGGCTGGTTGGTTGGCTCGGTGGCTGCTACACGGTATGACCTGGGGCCCTATTTAAAACCAATATGTTGTGTTGGTTGGCTAGTTGCCTGGTTGGTTGGTTGCCTGGTTGGTTGGTTGGTTGGTTGTTTGGTTGGTTGGCTGGTTGGTTTGATGGTTGGTTGGTTGGTTGGCTAGTTGCCTGGTTGGTTGGTTGCCTGGTTGGTTGGTTGGTTGGTTGTTTGGTTGGTTGGCTGGTTGGTTTGATGGTTGGTTGGTTGGTTGGCTGGTTGGTTGCCTGGTTGGCTGGTTGGCTGGTTGTTTGTTTGGTTTGTTGGTTTGTTGGTTGGCTGGTTGGCTGGTTGGCTGGTTGGCTGGTTGGTTGGCTGGTTGTTTGGTTGGCTGGTTGGCTAGTTGGCTGGTTGTTTGGTTGGTTGGCTGGTTGGCTGGCTGGTTGGCTAGTTGGCTGGTTGGTTGCAGCATTAAGTAGAGCAATGACAGCAGTATAATTAGACACTGTGTCTTTGTATTAAGCAGCTGTCTTCTTTAAGGTGGAATAAGTGGGATTTATGTCCACTATGTATCTACATTTCTATTCTATATACATCCACATTTTGTTTCATTATTGATTGATTTAAAAACATAAAAAATCCTTATCAATCTACACACAATACCCCATAATGATAAATCAAAAGCAGTTTTTTAGTAATTTAAAAAAATCACATTTACATATCTATTTAGACCCCCTCAAGGACATTCAGAGACTTGTCCCGAAGCCACTCCTGCGTTGTCTTGGCTGTGTGCTTAGGGTCGTTGTCCTGTTGGAAGGTGACCCTTCACCCCAGTCTGAGGTCCTGAGCGCTCTGGAGCAGGTTTTCATCAAGGATCTCTCTGTACTTTTCTCTGTTCATCTTCAATGCTGCAGACATGTTTTGGTACCATTCCCCAGATCTGTGTCTCGACACAATCCTGCCTCGGAGGTCTAAGGTCAATTCCTTCAACCTCATGGCTTGGTTTTTGCTCTGAAATGCACTGTCAACTGTGGATTCTGATGGACACTGATGTACTGAGGTACTGAGGGATTCTGAGGTACTGAAGGATTCTGATGTACTTAGGGATTATGATGTACTGAGGGATTCTGATGTACTGAGGGATTCTGATGGACACTGACGTACTGAGCGATTCTGATGGACACTGATGTACTGAGGGATTCTGATGGACACTGATGTACTGAGGGATTCTGATGGACACTGATGTAATGAGGGATTCTGATGGACACTGATGTACTGAGGGATTCTGATGTACTGAGGGATTCTGATGGACACTGATGTACTGAGGGATTCTGATGTACTGAGAGATTCTGATGGACACTGACGTACTGAGGGATTCTGATGTACTTGGGGATTCTGATGGACTGAGGGATTCTGATGTACTTGGGGATTCTGATGGACACTGACGTACTGAGGGATTCTGATGTTCTTGGGGATTCTGATGGACTGAGGGATTCTGAGGTACTTGGGGATTCTGATGGACACTGATGGACTGAGGGATTCTGATGTACTGAGGGATTCTGATGGACACTGACGTGCACTAGATGTAGAATTATGCTCTTTTAACTATATCTTGAAGTCTGTCTGTTGTTGTTGGGCAGCTATGGATGTGACTGAAATGGCACCCTATTCCCTACATAGTGCCCTTCTCCACCTAGCCACTCAGCAGTACCTTCTCCACCTAGCCACTCAGCAGTACCTACTCCACCTAGCCACTCAGCAGTACCTTCTCCACCTAGCCACTCAGCAGTGCCTTCTCCAACCTAGCCACTCAGCAGTGCCTTCTCCACCTAGCCACTCAGCAGTGCCTTCTCCACCTAGCCACTCAGCAGTGCCTTCTCCACCTAGCCACTCAGCAGTGCCTTCTCCAACCTAGCCACTCAGCAGTGCCTTCTCCACCTAGCCACTCAGCAGTGCCTTCTCCACCTAGCCACTCAGCAGTGCCTTCTCCATCTAGCCACTCAGCAGTACCTTCTCCACCTAGCCACTCAGCAGTACCTTCTCCACCTAGCCACTCAGCAGTACCTTCTCCACCTAGCCACTCAGCAGTGCCTTCTCCACCTAGCCACTCAGCAGTGCCTTCTCCACCTAGCCACTCAGCAGT
>NC_092164.1:10562174-10579674 GCF_045791955.1 Oncorhynchus clarkii lewisi | reverse complement strand
CATTACACTGGTCCCTGATATAATTCTACATTTCTGAAGAAACCACAGTTTTTTGTCTAGTTCCTCTGGATCTGGATGATATCTTGTGTTGTCTCGATTTCCACCAGTAATGATGGCTCTGTGTGCTCGTGGTGTATGTCATAATAATTCGATATGAAGTATTAACATAATAAATGCCATATAAAACAGGGGCAATTAGAGTGTGCAAGAGATGGCCTTGACTTACAAAGGATTTTACCACCTTCTGAAACTTTGTTTATACTCATCTGCCAAGGGAAATTGACCTGAAGCGGCTTCCAACGGCTCACCGTTTTGATCATTTCAACAGTTCAATAGTCTGAAGCTTCATTTCCTCTGAATGCTTTCAAGTTTGGCCTCTGTATCCTCTGATAATGACATTGATTTCCTCTATGGATATTGGCTCGCTTCCTGTGTCCTTCGGTGTTAACAATTTCCTACAGCCTCTGATAATAACTTCAAACATTTCTTCCCTCTGTCTGATCCATCGGTTTGAGCTTCTCTATATCTGATATCCTAACCTTTAGCCTACTGATATGGTCTAACCCACTTCTCTGATATGCTTTCAGTTTTACAGCCTGTGTCTATCTGATGCCCTTGGCTTCTAGCCTGTTGTGTCTTGGATATGCAACACTGGTTTAAGCATCTGGATAATGCTCGTTTAACCTGGTGGTATATGACTGTTCCAGTTTTATCTTGATAATGGTTTAACATTTCCAGCCTGCCTGTGTCTGGATATGGTTCTAGTTTCCTCTCTATGGTGAATGCCTGCCTGGTTCCTATTGAATGGATTCGTTTATTTGGCTCTTATCTGATGGGGATTGCATCGTTTCCTTGCCTACTTGCTTATGCTTCGGTGTATGAACATATGCTTAGCCTCTGTATGTAAATGGGATTATGCATGAACTCCTAACCTTCTGTATGTTGGATGTCATTGGTTAGGTCATTTTATGCTCGACCTTGAATGCATTCATTTCTCGAGCGAGTTTGAAAAACCTAGATCACTATTTAATATTTGGCTAAACTTTATGAATAGACTTGATAAGAGGACGACAATGCTTTTTGTAATCTCCTCCTAATCTCTTATTAAATATTAAAAAAAATATTCATGTTACCAACAAGGCATTCCTCACAACTACATATTGACACCTATAACAAAAAACGTCAAGGATATGCATGTTCATTGAACTTAGAAAAAGAAAATGTTGATACTGATTTAATAACTTTGAGAGTTCCTGACATTAATCATCCTATAACTCTTGGCATGATTTTGCTCCATTATACATACCAAAGACTTCAATTTGCTAAAAAATCGGCTATTTCTTATTAAACATCCTCATAGTTAATAAATGATATATTAATTATATATACAAACAGTAACCAGCACATTAGTGGGTGTTCACCACCAAAACAACTCAGCGAACAGTAATTTTGGCGGGTGTGTGTGTGTGTGTGTGTGTGTGTGTGTGTGTGTGTGTGTGTGTGTGTGTGTGTTAAATTCATAGTTGATTATAATTGATTGGTATCAGCTCATGTTCTTTGTTCCATTGAATGTTCTTGTGTGGTGAGGAGTTTCTGCACAGGTTCTGTATTTCCTACTGATTTGAATGCATTTAATGGGTATAGTTATTTCTTTGCCTTCAATTTGAATGCTTCCATTGATGGGTTTTCACGGTCCTCTCTCCTTTGAAGTTGATGTTGCATGATGCGCAGTTAGCACATTGTTCTCCTTGAGCCTACAATGTTAGCTGTAATTGGTCTGTGACGTCTCTAACTTCCTTTGAATGTTTGATCATGATTATGTGGGCTCTTTGTTCTTTGCTTCAGCTCGGGATCCTGTCATAATATCTCGGTTATGACAATTTATTCTCCTTCAGCTCAATTGTTCCTCCAACGTCCTTCACATTGTTTGCTCGTTTTGCCAGTGTGATTGATGGGGAGTTTGCCGATTTATTCTGGTTGGAATTGTTAAGTGAGGTCTATCCAGTCTGTTGGATATGTTGAGGTGGCATGCAACTGTAAACATTCAGTCCCGATGGCACGTAATTGAGAGGTTCTGGATTCTTCTGACTAGTTGGATGTGTAACCGACATCAACCATGTTCGGTCACTTCAACTCGGAATTCTTCGTGATTGACTCACTGTGCACCCAAGTCTTCTTGTCACCTTCATTACAAATGTTCCTAACAATTAACCAGCCTCTATAACTCAACATAAATATTCAGTGATTGACAGTATAGCAACTCTAGGCTTCAGTAATTGTTCGTGAAGTTAACAACCTCTTGACAGTCGATGCCATAATCCGCCATTAACAATTATTTCCTCAAATGTTCATGATACGGTTATAGCAGTTCTCTCTAGTTCAACTGATGTGTCATCGTGAATAAACTTCTCCTGTAGCGAATCTTCTAGTTTGGTGAATGCTTCAGATGGTTATAGCAGTTTGTGTCTTGTTCGTTTGAATGTTGATCAATGAAATGCGCATTTGTTATTGCAGTTGTGTCTCTATTCCTTCAACTAGTCCAATGTTTCATGTAGTTGAGCGGGTCTCTAACCCGATTATTTGATCATTTGAATGTTCATAATCCGCGCAGTTGTAGTTCCTAGTTGATTTGAATGCTTCGTCAATTAGAGGTTGTTGCGTGTTCCTGACTTCGGTCGATATGTAGTTGAATGGTATCTATGGATTTGATTCTCTTTGTTAATTTGAATGCTCGGATGAAATTGGATATCACATCCTTCTCTAACCTGTTTGATGGATGCAGAGGTTGTATTGATCTTTACTGACTAATTTGAATATGTTCCATTTGATGAAGAGGTTATTGCATACAATTTATCTATAGCTCGTTGAATGTTCTAGTGATCATCGGCAAGGTTATTGGTCGTTTCTGGTTAGGTTGCGATTGTTCTTGGAGTTGGCTGTGCCATTGTCTTGACTCGAATTTGATCATGGTGTGAATGCCACATTTATTTCAGTTGATCTGATGGGTAAAGGTTATTTCTTCGCCTCTTCCTTTAATTTGAATGCAGTTTATAATTGGTCTTGCCGTTATTTCTTCTCATTGATCAATTTGAATGTCTCATAATTGGTCTAAAATCCTCTCTCACTTTGGTTTGATCGTGAATGGCCTGTTTGGTTTGATTTGAATGCTTCATGGAGAAGTTGTATACAATTACTCCTTTAGCTTCGGTTGAATGCTTCGTCAGTGGTTATGCAGTTTGTGCCTTCATTCAGTTGAATGCTTCATTTGATCAAGGTACCAGCTCTTCTTGACTTCGTTGAATGTTCCTGATGAAGAGTAACCAGCTTGTCTTTGACTTTGATGGGGATTGCACGTGGATTCGGTTAGTATGGCAGTTTATTTTGAGCTTAAATTTCCTTGAGAATGCTTACATCAATGAGCATGGAGTTTGCTTATTCTGTGGCCTTCATTGAATGCTCGTACAATGGCCAGGGATGTCACAAGTCTTTGGTCGTTGGATGTGTTCGTGGAGGATTCTTGACCATGTTTGTGCCTTCGGTTGATATGTCATAATGGCTGTTATTGAACCTGTTCTTGCCTTCATTGACAATGTTTCCTGATACTGGTATCAGCAACGTCCTCTCCTGAGTCAATGTTGGTGTGGTGCAGGTTGCTGTATGCCTGACCACACTGTTCTAGTCAGTTGGATATCTCATGATATGGTTGTGTCACCAGCTTGTATCCTCCTTCTTGGGTTGATCTTTCAGTTGGTGAGGCAGAGGTTAGCAACGACCTCCTTTAGCTTGGTCCAATGCTTCATGGTGAGGGTATTCCTTCAGTCTATTTGCTAAACGGTTTAATGGCTAAGCTTAGTTGGGGGATGGTTGATATATATATATATATATATGTATATATTTGGTGTGTGTGTGTGTGTGTGTGTGTGTCTGTGTCTGTGTGTGTGTGTGTGTGTGTGTGTGTGTGTGTATGTATATGCATATGTATGTGTGTGTGTATATGTATAGTAGTATGTGTGTGTGTGAATATGGTTATTGTGTAAGTTTCCTAAAGCAACATAGTTCAAGTTTGGTCTGCTGGAGGTATATGGTAAAGACACACCTTTATTTCTTTCTTTCTTTATTATCTCTGTCTGCTGCTGTTTCCTTTGCTCCTGCTCGTTCTTGTTGTTGTGATCACACTGTTGGTGCAAGGATTCTGGACAGTGTTTGATGTATGGGCCTGCACTTGATTCATCACTCTCTTCTTGTTCTCTCCTTCTCGCTTTTGAAGTTGGCTGCTTCTCTCCTTCTCTCTCTCTCTCTCTCTTTGCTCTTCAGCTAGCAATCTTGTCACAGCTCTCTGCACCTTGCAGCACAGCAATGGTGGTGGTGTTAAATAAAAGTTCCTGACTGGTGGGGGTGGGAGGGAGGGAAGGGAGATGGGCAGAGGCGGCCTGAGTGAGTGACTGGACAGGAGGAGGAGGAGGTGGGGGGCATTGATGGCTCTTTCCACAGAGACACAGGAGCTCTTGACTCAACCCAAACTCAACTCAAACACATGCCTAGTGGGGAGGTAGGGGGCACACAGAGAGCTTGATTAGGCAGCACACACACACACATACACACACACACACACACACACACACACACACACACACACACACACACACACACACAGAGAACTCATTCAGTAAACAGGTATAATGGATCTAAAAATAAGTACAGCAATAGAAACAAAAAATAATATGCCGCATCAGCATTTGAGACACGACCATGATGAAGCCTTAAGCTCTGGGTGGAAAAAAACAACACAATAAGACACCAACAAACCTAACCATGGTCCATGATTGCAAAGTATATCTCAGGAGAAACATTGCTAGTGCCTTGTAACACAAATAACTCATAGGATCCTCAAGAAGTCCCTTGGTATGCTAATAATTTAAGGAACTACACAGTTTGAAGAAAGCATATATTAATGGGTACACCAAAAGTCATGATTATTGAGGAAGAAGAAACCCTCCTACTAATAATCCAATTGAGAACTAACACGTGAAACCCTCCTCCTGTGCTACGTCCTCAAGGATTCACCATCTAGAAGAAGACCCTGTTGACATGCCTACACCAAACCTGCTGACCACAACCTAGAACATCCTCCTCCTAACCTAACCAAGAACTCATCCTCTCAAAGGAAGCATCATCTTAGTGACCCAAATAACTCATTGGCTAAAGGAAGCATCCTGCTCCGTGAACCAAACATCATCGCGTCCAAGAGGAAGCATCCTTCTGGTATTAATTATTCAGCAGAATATTTCAGCTGGAAGCATCTGGTGCAACCTGAGAACACAAGACTGTTGCTCAAGGAAGACCCTGGTGAGTCTGTGGCCCCCAAAGTACATGAGTCTGAGAAGCATTAGTATGCTTTGATGGATCCAAATCCTTGGTCTAGGTCTCCGGGAGCCCTGGTGCTTGATGACCCAAATATTCAGCAGTTCTTGAGGAACAGCTCCTGCTAGCACAATCTTGATTCATGAAGAAAACCACTTATCTCAACATCACAAGTCACCATTATTGGAGGCGAAACCTGCTGTTAGTGACTACAGAAGACTATGGCAACTCAAGGAAACCCTATTGTGACAACAAGAAAGTGATAGTGCGTCTCAAGGAGGACCTGCTGGTGTTCCTCATCACAACGAAGCATGATTCGCGAGAATGGCTCACCTGTCCAACAGCAGGAGAACCACCAGTCTGAGGAAGCATTGTGAACACAAAGCACTACAGTATGAAGCATTATTGGCTGACCGAGAACTATAAGTTCTCAAGAAACCTTATATTAACCCGTCGTCTCCTGAACCTCAGAAAACCCTGTATGCTGCAAACATCAGTGGACCTATCAGTATAAAGAAAAGTCCTCCTGTAACGGAAAACCAGTGAGCAGGAGCATGCTGACAAAAGTCAGTGTCAAGAGGATCCACTGTGATAGCACAATAACTCGTCGTCTCCCAAGGAAAACCCTATCATAAACACAAAATAACTCACCAGTCGGGAGACCCTGCTGCTAGCACAACGAGATATACATTTCATCAGAGTCCTCTATGTAGTGAGCTCCAGATGTGGTTCACGGTCTCCGGGGTCCTGCTGGTGTAACCCCGGTGGCCGGGTCTTCGGCAGACCCATCTGGTCCTCTTGATAGCCTGATCTTCATCGCCATTTAAAGACCCTGTGCTCGTGGCTCCCCGGGTCCTCCACCGTCGACGAGCGAGTTGGTGCCCCCAGGAGGCATTGTGGTGTAGTCAAAACCCTGCTGTGTAACATCATTACAAATCATTCATTATAAGTATGAGGAAGCATGTAGTAACAACAGGATAACTCACCAGTCTCAGAGGAAGCCCTCCTGCTAGTAACACAGGATAACTCATCAGTCTCAGAGGAAGCCCTCCTGATAGTAACACAGGAGAACTCACCAGTCTCAGAGGAAGCCCTCCTGTTAGTAACACAGGAGAACTCATCAGTCTCAGAGGAAGCCCTGTTAGTAACACAGGAGAACTCATCAGTCTCAGAGGAAGCCCTCCTGTTAGTAACACAGGAGAACTAATCAGTCTCAGAGGAAGCCCTCCTGTTAGTAACACAGGAGAACTCATCAGTCTCAGAGGAAGTCCTACCTGTTAGTAACACAGGAGAACTCACCAGTCTCAGAGGAAGCCCTCCTGCTAGTAACACAGGAGAACTCACCAGTCTCAGAGGAAGCCCTTCTGCTAGTAACACAGGAGAACTCATCAGTCTCAGAGGAAGCCCTCCTGTTAGTAACACAGGATAACTCATCCGTCTCAGAGGAAGCCCTCCTGCTAGTAACACAGTAGAACTCACCAGTCTCAGAGGAAGCCCTCCTGCTAGTAACACAGGAGAACTCACCAGTCTCAGAGGAAGCCCTCCTGCTAGTAACACAGGAGAACTCACCAGTGTCAGAGGATGCCCTCCTGCTAGTAACACAGAATAACTCATCAGTCTCAGAGGAAGCCCTCCTGCTAGTAACACAGGATAACTCACCAGTCTCAGAGGAAGCCCTCCTGCTAGTAACACAGGATAACTCATCAGTCTCAGAGGAAGCCCTCCTGTTAGTAACACAGGAGAACTCATCAGTCTCAGAGGAAGCCCTCCTGTTAGTAACACAGGAGAACTAATCAGTCTCAGAGGAAGCCCTCCTGTTAGTAACACAGGAGAACTCATCAATCTCAGAGGAAGTCCTACCTGTTAGTAACACAAGAGAACTCACCAGTCTCAGAGGAAGCCCTCCTGCTAGTAACACAGGAGAACTCACCAGTCTCAGAGGAAGCCCTTCTGCTAGTAACACAGGAGAACTCACCAGTCTCAGAGGAAGCCCTCCTAATAGTAACACAGGAGAACTCACCAGTCTCAGAGGAAGCCCTCCTGTTAGTAACACAGGAGAACTCACCAGTCTCAGAGGAAGCCCTCCTGCTAGTAACACAGGAGAACTCATCAGTCTCAGAGGAAGCCCACCTGCTAGTAACACAGGAGAACTCATCAGTCTCAGAGGAAGCCCTCCTGCTAGTAACACAGGAGAACTCATCAGTCTCAGAGGAAGCCCTCCTGTTAGTAACACAGGATAACTCATCAGTCTCAGAGGAAGCCCTCCTGCTAGTAACACAGTAGAACTCACCAGTCTCAGAGGAAGCCCTCCTGCTAGTAACACAGGAGAACTCACCAGTCTCAGAGGAAGCCCTCCTGTTAGTAACACAGGAGAACTCACCAGTCTCAGAGGAAGCCCTCCTGCTAGTAACACAGGAGAACTCATCAGTCTCAGAGGAAGCCCTCCTGTTAGTAACACAGGATAACTCATCAGTCTCAGAGGAAGCCCTCCTGCTAGTAACACAGTAGAACTCACCAGTCTCAGAGGAAGCCCTCCTGCTAGTAACACAGGAGAACTCATCAGTCTCAGAGGAAGCCCTCCTGTTAGTAACACAGGATAACTCATCAGTCTCAGAGGAAGCCCTCCTGCTAGTAACACAGGATAACTCACCAGTCTCAGAGGAAGCCCTCCTGCTAGTAACACAGGAGAACTCACCAGTCTCAGAGGACGCCTTTATGACCAGGGCAGTCAGTGAGGATCTGTCTGGCTCTCATTATGACCAGGGAAGTCTGTGAGGATCTGTCTGTCTCTCTATATGACCAGGGCAGTCTGTGAGGATCTGTCTGTCGTTCTTTATGACCATGGAAGTCTGTGAGGATCTGTCTGTCTCTCTTTATGACCAGGGAAGTCTGTGAGGATCTGTCTGGCTCTCTTCATAAACAGGACAGTCTGTGAGGATCTGTCTGCCTCTCTTCATAAACAGGACAGTCTGTGAGCATCTTTATGTCTCTCTTTATGACCAGGGAAGTCTGTGAGGATCTGTCTGTCGTTCTTTATGACCAGGGAAGTCTGTGAGCATCTTTCTGTCTCTCTATATGACCAGGGCAGTCTGTGAGGATCTGTCTGGCTCTCTTCATGACCAGGGCAGTCTGTGAGGATCTCTCTGTCTCTCTTCATGGACCAGGGCAGTCTGTGAGGATCTGTCTGGCTCTCTATATGACCAGGGCAGTCTCTGCAGTAGATAACCAATGAAGGAGGCAGAAGTAGTTAGCGTAGTGCTAATGATGTGCAGCAGCTCCTTCGTCAGGCAGGCTCCATCCCTTATGGCACCCTATTCCCTACATACGGCACTACTTTCAACCAGGGTCCATATTCAGCAGTGCACTATGTAGGGAACAGGGTACCATTTGGGCCAGGTCCCCGACCCTGCTTAAGGCACAGTGGGAAGGGTTGGCTAAAGCACTTCCATCCTTCACTTCACACTATGAATGAAATAGGGAATTCAGCTGCAATTGGGCAGCAGGCCAGAAAAGAGAAGTAAGGGGGTAGGGGGGGAATGGGATGGGAGAGGAGAGGAGAGGAGAGGAGAGGAGAGGAGAGGAGAGATTGGGAGAGAGGAGAGGTGGGAGGGATTGGGAGAGGAGAGGAGGGAGGGAGGGAGGGAGGGAGGGAGGGAGGGAGGGAGGGAGGGAGGGAGGGAGGGAGGGAGGGAGGGAGGGAGGGAGGGAGGGAGGGAGGGAGGGGGGGGGGGAGGAGGGAGGGAGTGATTGGGAGAGGAGAGGAGGGAGGGAGGGAGGGAGGGAGGGAGGGAGGGAGGGAGGGAGGGAGGGAGGGAGGGAGGGAGGGAGGGAGGGATGGGATGGGAGAGGAGAGGAGGGAGGTTTTGGGAGAGGAGAGGAGGGAACGATTGGGAGAAGAGAGGAGGGAAGGATTGGGAGGGGAGAGGAGGAAGGGATTGGGAGGGGAGGGGAGAGGAGGGAGGGATTGGGAGGAGAGAGGAGGGAAGGATTGGGAGAGAGGAGGGGTGTATTGAAAGGGGAGGGAGGGAGGGATTGGGAGAGGAGAAGATGGAGGGATTGGGAGAGGAGGGAGGGATTGGAAGAGGAGAGGAGGGAGGGAGAGACAGCGAAGGACTGGGGAACAGATAAAGAGAGAGAGGAGGAGGAAAAATGGTGAGAGAGAGAGAGAGAGAGAGAGAGAGAGAGAGAGAGAGGGAGAGAGAGAGAGAGAGAGAGAGAGAGAGAGAGAGAGAGAGAGAGAGAGAGAGAGAGAGAGAGAGAGAGAGAGAGAGAGACAGAGAGAGAGAGAGAGAGACAGAGAGAGAGAGAGACAGAGTATCAAGGTCGGGGGAGATGTTGTTAATGAGAGGAGGAGGAGGATTAGAAAGATGGAGAGCAGTGAAGATAAGAGGAGAGTGAAGAGGCTGGTCTCAGAGAGCTCCAGTGGTCCAGGTGCTGAATACCAGGAAATAACCAGGAGAAGAAATAGCAAAGAGAAAGACAGAACGTAGTGTCTCTCTGGGGGATTTGACCATCCCTGTCTAGCCACTCTGAACAACATCATGTCAATCATTTCCAGTCACATGACCTTTGTGGACTGGTCAGCAGACCTGGGTTCAAATACTATTTGATATTGTTCAAATACTTTAAGCATTAGCTCTTGCCTGCCTAGAATGTCAGATGGGCGGGGTTTCCAGTTTTGGACCTATTAGAATGTCAGATGGGCGGGGTTTCCAGTTTTGGACCTATTAGAATGTCAGATGGGCGGGGTTTCCAGTTTTGGACCTATTAGAATGTCAGATGGGCCTTTAAATAGTCTTGTAACATAAATCTAATTGTTTCAAGTAATTGTTGTTAAAGTAACTCGTCCCACAGCACTTCTTCCTGTTTCCTCAACGTTTTGGTCAAAGTGTGTTAGCCGAACTTAACGTTGTTAGTTGGCCCAAACTGAGCTCCAGCAGGAGAAACCTACTAAAACAATTCATTCATCGATAAATTATTATTTTGGTATCTTAAATCAAAACAAACAAAAATATTTATTTGAAACAGAAACATAGCTTTTATAATGATTTCAACTGACACATCTGGCACATCGTTGCCGGGGGCGATTACATTGTTCACAGTCATTTATCACAGTCATATTCAACATGTCCTCACCTCGGATTGGAACTCACAGCATGACACACCGTCCTGCTACGTCACCATGTCTGTGTCAATGACGGATTTCACCTGTGTTGCTTCACTTTTTCACTTCAAAGTAAAATCTCAGCGCTGAAGATATTAATAAAAATATAACATTTTATTATAGTGATTAAAGCTGCAAAATGTTAAAAAAAAAAATGTTTGGTGGGAGACTAAATTCAGATAGAAATGTATTTTATAGATCTGTCATTCTCATTGAAAGCAAGAAGCTAAGAAGCTGTAGATATGTTCTATGTACTCTATTTCTATGCTTCTAGTTCTTGAGTTGAGCTTCTTTCATCATTTACTTTCAGTTTCGTACAAAACAGCTGAAAAGACAATATTTCTAGAAAATATATTTCACAGCGGTTTAGATGTTACAACGATTCTCTACACTATACTTGCTTGTTTAGTCACATAAACTAGCTAAGTTTGGGCTAACTCGATTGTTTTTTAGTTCAGGTAATACCTCATCCCGACAGTTGAGTTAACAAAAACAAAAACAAACGAAGAAAGGTGTTTGGAAACAATGACTTAATAATAATAATAATAATTAGTTGTGTGATTTTAACGCTGTGGTTTGTAGAGTCTTGACTGTGGATGATGTGACGGCATGCAGATGTTTCTGAGAGGATAGCCTGGCTGGTTAGGGTTTATTGATGAAAAGGCAAAACAGACTGTGTGTGTGTGTGTGTGTGTGTGTGTGTGTGTGTGTGTGTGTGTGTGTGTGTGTGTGTGTGTGTGTGTGTGTGTGTGTGTGTGTGTGTGTGTGCGTGCAAGGTCGTATATTATCTGACGTTCCTCATTTTAGATGCTGCTCAGGGAAACCAGACCAGAACTGAGCCTGTTAACTTTCTCCTCCTCCTCCTCCTCTTCCCCCTCCTCCTCTTCCTCCTCTTAGCTCTTCAGATGTCATTTACTCCGTGTGTCTATCATCAACATGTAGCTCCTGGGTTTCTGAGAGGGTTACTTGAAACTCCTGGGTTTCTGAGAGGGGTTACTTGAAACTCCTGGGTTTCTGAGAGGGTTACTTGAAACTCCTGGGTTTCTGAGAGGGTTACTTGAAGCTCCTGGGTTTCTGAGAGGGTTACTTGCAGCTCCTGGGTTTCT
The DNA here is from genome assembly GCF_045791955.1 of Oncorhynchus clarkii lewisi. NCBI lineage: Eukaryota > Metazoa > Chordata > Actinopteri > Salmoniformes > Salmonidae > Oncorhynchus > Oncorhynchus clarkii. The sequence continues at coordinate 10,568,043 of NC_092164.1, read as the reverse complement.
GAGAGGGGTTACTTGAAACTCTTGGGTTTCTGAGAGGGTTACTTGAAGCTCCTGGGTTTCTGAGAGGGTTACTTGGGAACATCTGCCTGTTCTGTATTCTGTTTTCTGTATGCTGTGCCTAGGGATCCCCTAATGCTCTGTCAACAGGAGGCTACGCCCGTCTCTGTCTACAGTGTTTTAACCTGATGTGACGGTTTCTAAAATACTGACATCATGAGGAAGACTTAGGACAGGGGACTTCTGAATGAAGTCATGCAGGTTTAGAAGTGGTTTAGGACAGGGACTTCTGAATGAAGTCATGCAGGTTTAGAAGGGGTTTAGGACAGGGGACTTCTGAATGAAGTCATGCAGGTTTTAAAGTGTTTTAGGACAGGGGACTTCTGAATGAAGACATGCAGGTTTTAAAGTGGTTTAGGACAGGGGACTTCTGAATGAAGTCATGCAGGTTTTAAAGTGGTTTAGGACAGGGGACTTCTGAATGAAGTCATGCAGGTTTTAAAGTGGTTTAGGACAGGGGTCTTCTGAATGAAGACATGCAGGTTTTAAAGTGGTTAAGGATAGGGGTCTTCTGAATGAAGACATTTAGTTTAAAAGTGGATTAGGACAGGGGTCTTCTAAATTAAAGACATTTCGTTTTTGAAGTGGTTGAGTTTGGTTTATTCAGAGCGCCATCAGAGTTGTTTTATTAGTCTGAAGCAGCAGCTCTTATTCATTGGGTTCCACACAAAACACTGATAGACAAGAACGGTCACACACATTAAAATACAACCATATATAAACTATACAACTAAAAACATTAAGACACGTCGTAGAACGTAGAACGTAGAACGTGTCTGCGTATGTGAGTGTTTTGTACCCTCACAGTCCCCTCCTTTACATGAAATGCTGTCTTGAGTGGTGGGTTCTATTAACATATCAAATTGGTATATTTTACCATTTTAAATATTTAAATATATAAAATTGTTTTAAGATATTCACCATGGATCATTTAGATATTTAATGTTTAATGTTTAGCGTGTCAGTAGGTTTAACCTCACCAACCTCACCAACAAAATAAATCACCAAAATGATTTGATAAAATATTGAATTTGATCTTTACCGCTACAGCCCATAGAAAGTCTGTTGAATAACATGTTGACATGCCATAACATGCAGTACACTGCAGAGCCGTCACTACCACCGGCCGCCAGTAGATGGCAGACTACCCCGAGCTCAGAGTTCAGCCCCATCGCTTCAGCTTCTGTTATGGCATGCTACTGCAATGTGGGCTGTTTGGGGCAGACACCTTCATGCAACAAGATATATATCTCTCTCTAATACCTGGGCTTCAAAAGACAATGATGAGGTGGGATGGAGGGGTACTGTGTGTGTGTGTGTGTGTGTGTTTCTGTGTGTGTGTGTGTGTGTGTGTGTGTGTGTGTGTGTGTGTGTGTGTGTGTGTGTGTGTGTGTGTGTGTGTGTGTGTGTGTGTGTGTGAGTGTGTGTGTGGTTGTGTGTATGTGAGTGTTTTGTGTGTCTGTGTCCGTGTGGTTTTGTGTGTGTGTGTGTGTGTGTGTTTGTTTGTGTGGTTGTGTGCGTGTGTGCGTGTGTGCGTGTGTGTGTGTGTGTGTGTGTGTGTGTGTGTGTGTGTGTGTTTGATTGTAGTCGTGTGTGTGTGAGTGTGGTTGTGTGTGTGTGATTGTGTGTGAATGTGTGTGTGTGATTGTGTGTGTGTGTGTGTGGTTGTGTGTGTGTGTGGTTGTGCTTGTGTGTGTGTGTGTGTGTGTGTGTGTGTGTGTGTGTGTGTGTGTGTGTGTGTGTGTGTGTGTGTGAGAGGGCTGAAATGAGAGCATGATGCTATCGGGGAGATGAGAGCCTGCTAATCAGAGAGTTTAACCCCCAACACTCTCCTGATCAAGTTGTCTCTGAGAACGAGCAGCTTTCCTGACACTGATATTGTGCACGTGGAGTCGGATTGGATTGGAGTGGATTGGAGTGGGAGAAAACTTCTCTGCTGCACTGTGGGAAATATTCACGGTGCCTAGCTTCTGTTAGCTACTGTTAGCTGATGCTAGCTTCTGTTAGCTACTGTTAGCTGATTGCTAGCTTCTGTTAACAACTGTTAGTTGATGCTAGCTTTTGTTAGCTGCTTTTAACTGCTGTTAGCTGCTGTTACAGTAGCTGCTGCTAGCTGCAGTTTGCTGATTTTAACTGCTGTTATCTGGTTATAACTGATGTTAGCTTCTGTTAGCTTATGTTAGCTGCTTTTAACTGCTGTTATCTGCTTTTAACTGATGTTACCCTTCTGTTAGCTTCTCGTAGCTGCTTTTAACTGATGTTAGCTTCTGTTAGCTGCTTTTAACTGCTGTTATCTGCTTTTAACTGATGTTAGCTTCTGCTAGCTACTGTTATCTTCCTTTAACTGCTTTTAGCCGCTGCTAGCTTCTATTAGCTACTGTTAGCTGGTGTTAGCTGGTGTTAGGTGCTTTTAACTGCTGCTAGCTGGTGTTAGCTGCTATTGCAGTAACTGCTGTTTGGTTTGCTTGTGTCAATTAAAGGGAGACAGTGTTTGGTGTGCCTCAATATGAAAACAAGCTGATAATGAGTGGTGACAAGCATGATAAGCCAGGATATCATGTAAATTGGCAGTGGAGACGGTTTAAGCCTCTCTTATGCTAATACCACTCAGAGTGACTGCCGGGCAGAGCACATACACACAGAGAGAGAGAGAGAGAGACACACACACATACAGAAACACACACACACATAGACACACACACACACGGAGAGAGAGAGAGAGGCACACACACAGAGAGAGACAGAGAAACACACAGAGACACACACACAGAGAGAGAGAGCGAGAGAGAGAGAGAGGCACACACACACAGAGAGAGACACACACAGAGAGACAGAGCGAGAGAGAGAGACACACACACAGAGACACAGAGAGAGAGACACACACACAGAGAGAGAGAGAGAGAGAGAGAGACACACACAGAGAGACACAGAGAGACACAGAGAGAGGGAGACACACGCACAGATAGAGAGACACAGAGAGAGGGAGACACACACACACACACAGAGAGAGAGACTCACACACACAGAGCAAGAGAGAGAGACACACACACAGAGCAAGAGAGAGACACACACACATAGAGCAAGAGAGAGAGACACACACACAGAGAGAGAGACACAGAGAGACACAGAGAGAGGGAGACACACACACAAGGAGAGAGAGAGACTCACACACACAGAGAAAGAGAGAGACACACACACAGAGCAAGCGAGAGAGAGACACACACACAGAGCAAGAGAGAGAGAGACACACACACAGAGCAAGAGAGAGAGAGACACACACACAGAGCAAGAGAGAGAGAGACACAGAGAGAGAAAGTGACACACACACAGAGTAAGAAAGAGACACAGCAAGAGAGAGAGAGACACACACAGAGAGAGACACAGAGAGACACAGAGAGAGGGAAACACACACACAGAGAGAGAGAGACTCACACACACAGAGCAAGAGAGAGAGACACACACAGAGCAAGAGAGAGACACACACACACAGAGCAAGAGAGAGAGACACACACACAGAGCAAGAAAGAGAGACACACACACACAGAGCAAGAGAGAGAGAGACACAGAGAGAGAAAGTGACACACACACAGAGTAAGAAAGAGACACAGAAAAAGAGAGAGAGAGAAACACACACACACACACACACAGAAAGAGAGAGAGAGAAACACACACACACACAGAGAGTGAGAGACACACAGAGAGAGAGAGAGAGAGAGAGAGAGAGAGAGAGAGAGAGAGAGAGAGAGAGAGAGAGACACAGAGAAAGAAAGAGACACACACAGAGAGAGAGACACAGAGAGAGAGAGAGAAACACACACACACACACAGAGAAAGAGAGAGAGAGAGAAACACACACAGAGAAAGAGAGAGAGAGAGAGAAACACACACACACAGAAAGAGAGAGAGAGAAACACACACAGAGAAAGAGAGAGAGAGAGAGAAACACACACACACAGAAAGAGAGAGAGAAACACACACAGAGAAAGAGAGAGAGAGAGAGAAACACACACACACAGAAAGAGAGAGAGACACACACACACAGAGAGAGAGAGAGACACACAGAGAGAGAGACACACAGAGAGAGACACACACACACACAGAAAAAGAGAGAGAGAGAAACACACACACAGAGAAAGAGAGAGAGAGAGAGAAACACACACACACAGAAAAACACCGAACACACACATGCATAAGCTGGCTCTCCCACTCTGAAAGCCTGTGTAATTGAACACGGTTTTTAAACCAATCTGCTGCTTCTCCTCTGGTTCACATTAATAACAGAACGGTAATAAGTTGAAGCCCCATTTTGGAAACTGAGTTTGAGAGACTGGAAAGAATAGAGGCCTAGTTGACTGGTGTTCACCCGGTTAGAGACAGATATCTGAGTTTGAGAGACTGGAAAGAATAGAGGCCTAGTTGACTGGTGTTCACCCGGTTAGAGACAGATATCTGAGTTTGAGAGACTGGAAAGAATAGAGGCCTAGTTGACTGGTGTTCACCCGGTTAGAGACAGATATCTGAGTTTGAGAGACTGGAAAGAATAGAGGCCTAGTTGACTGGTGTTCACCCGGTTTAAGACAGATATTTGACTCTGAAACGTCAATACAACGCAGTCACAACGTGTATTCAGCATCGTCTAGTTGGCTCATCGTTCCTCGCCCTTGAACTTCAAATTCCTTTATCCTGATATTCTACAGAGTTTGGGTTCAGCTCAGAGCTAAAGGATTCCCCACAGAGTGAACAACATGCAGTTTGTAAACTGTAAAAACAGGTTCAGCCTTTCTCTTCATGATTTTATTACAGTCTGAAGAAGGTTTGGTCGTTGTCTGAAGAAGGTTTTGTCGTTGTCTGAAGAAGGTTTTCTCGTTGTCTGAAGAAGGTTTGGTCGTTGTCTGAAGAAGGTTTTCTCGTTGTCTGAAGAAGGTTTTCTCGTTGTCTGAAGAAGGTTTTGTCGTTGTCTGAAGAAGGTTTTGTCGTTGTCTGAAGAAGGTTTTCTCGTTGTCTGAAGAAGGTTTGGTCGTTGTCTGAAGAAGGTTTTCTCGTTGTCTGAAGAAGGTTTTCTCGTTGTCTGAAGAAGGTTTGTTCGTTGTCTGAAGAAGGTTTGGTCGTTGTCTGAAGAAGGTTTTCTCGTTGTCTGAAGAAGGTTTGGTCGTTGTCTGAAGAAGGTTTTGTCGTTGTCTGAAGAAGGTTTTGTCGTTGTCTGAAGAAGGTTTTCTCGTTGTCTGAAGAAGGTTTGGTCGTTGTCTGAAGAAGGTTTTCTCGTTGTCTGAAGAAGGTTTTCTCGTTGTCTGAAGAAGGTTTTCTCGTTGTCTGAAGAAGGTTTTCTCGTTGTCTGAAGAAGGTTTTCTCGTTGTCTGAAGAAGGTTTGGTCGTTGTCAATAGAAGGTTTGGTCGTTGTCAATAGAAGGTTTGGTCGTTGTCAATAGAAGGTTTGGTCGTTGTCAATAGAAGGTTTTCTCGTTGTCTGAAGAAGGTTTGGTCGTTGTCTGAAGAAGGTTTTCTCGTTGTCTGAAGAAGGTTTGGTCGTTGTCTGAAGAAGGTTTTCTCGTTGTCTGAAGAAGGTTTTCTCGTTGTCTGAAGAAGGTTTTCTCGTTGTCTGAAGAAGGTTTTCTCGTTGTCTGAAGAAGGTTTTCTCGTTGTCTGAAGAAGGTTTTCTCGTTGTCTGAAGAAGGTTTGGTCGTTGTCAATAGAAGGTTTGGTCGTTGTCAATAGAAGGTTTGGTCGTTGTCAATAGAAGGTTTGGTCGTTGTCAATAGAAGGTTTGGTCGTTGTCAATAGAAGGTTTGGTCGTTGTCAATAGAAGGTTTGGTCG
>NC_092164.1:10549674-10554674 GCF_045791955.1 Oncorhynchus clarkii lewisi | reverse complement strand
GAGGTGAGGAGAGAGGAAGATATAGCCCTGAGGTCGGTACTGAACTGACTGTTAGAGGTGAGGAGAGAGGAAGATATAGCCCTGAGGTCGGTACTGAACTGTCTGTTAGAGGTGAGGAGAGAGGAAGATATAGCCCTGGGGTCGGTAATGAACTGACTGTTAGAGGTGAGGAGAGAGGAAGATATAGCCCTGAGGTCAGTACTAGACTGACTGTTAGAGGTGAGGAGAGAGGAAGATATAGCCCTGAGGTCGGTACTGAACTGACTGTTAAGGGTGAGGAGAGAGGAAGATATAGCCCTGAGGTCGGTACTGAACTGACTGTTAGAGGTGGAGTAGTACTGTAGTACATCACCCTGAGGTCAGTACTAAACTGACTGTTAGAGGTGGAGTAGTACTGTAGTACATCACCCAGAGGTCGGTACTAAACTGACTGTTAGAGGTGGAGTAGTACTGTAGTACATCACCCTGAGGTCGGTACTGCATAACATCATGCATAATTCAAGCACATTCAGTAAACAGCACGGCTGTGATAGATATGGATTTTCACAACAACAACAAAACGCTGGTTGAGAAATTGAAGACCAAAGTACACAGTGTTTTTTATCTGTAGTTTTTGTTTGGTGGAGTGTCTGTAACCTGGTCGACAGATTTAATATGACACCTACATTCTGTCAATATGACGCTTGACTCAACTGATTGTTGTATTTTGCTGTCGCGAAGGTGCTTCGTTGGTTGTCGGTACTTTAGACCTGTAATCAACAACACTTTAATTGGAACGTTTTTTTTTGCTTTTTTTGTGTCGACTCTGTGCTAATCGTTCGTCACGATAGAGCTAACATTGTTGCTGCACACTCCAATTAACTACAAAACCAATTAAGTTAAGACTTGTAATTAATTAGAGAAATTGGCCAGAGTGCCATATATCCTGTTTTTTTTTTTTTAAATGCAATATTGGACAACGGCTCTCCAAATCCGGGTCACAAATGGTACCCTATCTCCTGTATAGTGTACTACATCTGATCAGAGCCCTATGGGGAATAGTAGTGCCCTACGTAGGGAAGCAGGGTTTCATTTAGGACGGAGCCAACGACTTGCAACATCTATCACGGGGGTCAGCAGCAAAACTTACATGCCTTTCACGCAGTTGACAAAGTCCTTTTCGTTATTATTAAGTCCCCCGACGTTCCAGGTAATCACCTTGGAATATATTTACATAAATTAAGGCTATTGATTTCACCCACTCTCCTCGCATTCCAATGGAAACATTAGTTAAACCTGTTACACTTATCAACAAATCCACTTCCTGGTGTGTGTTCATAGTAAGGAATATCAACAAATCCACTTCCTGGTGTGTGTTTATAGTAAGGAATATCAACAAATCCACTTCCTGGTGTGTGTTTATAGTAAGGAATATCAACAAATCCACTTCCTGGTGTGTGTTTATAAAAAGGAATATCAAAAAAGGTTAACTGTTGATTTAATTGTCTCACCGTTGTAGCAATGAAAACGTATTGAGACAGTCGATATGAAATTATTCGTATTCCAAATTCAATTTTCGTGTTTCTTCATAATGACGGTAGGGCTAAAGTTATCATTAAGAGGTGAGGAGAGAGCAGCCTATCTATAGTGTTGACCTTTTTCTGAGATATCTAAGATATCAACAGACTGATCTGTAGCGTTGACCGTTTTCTCGGATATCTAAGATATAAACAGGTTGATCTGTAGCGTTGACCGTTTTCTGAGATATCTAAGATATAAACAGGTTGATCTATAGTGTTGACCGTTTTCTGAGATATCTAAGATATAAACAGGCTGATCTATAGTGTTGACCGTTTTCTGAGATATCTAAGATATAAACAGACTGATCTATAGTGTTGACCATTTTCTGAGATATCTAAGATATAAACAGGCTGATCTATAGTGTTGACTGTTTTCTGGGATATCTAAGATATAAACAGGCTGATCTATAGTGTTGACTGTTTTCTGGGATATCTAAGATATAAACAGGCTGATCTATAGTGTTGACTGTTTTCTGGGATATCTAAGATATCAACAGGCTGATCTGTAGTGTTGACTGTTTTCTGGGATATCTAAGATATCAACAGGCTGATCTGTAGTGTTGACTGTTTTCTGGGATATCTAAGATATCAACAGGCTGATCTGTAGTGTTGACTGTTTTCTGAGATATCTAAGATATCAACAGACTGATCTATAGTGTTGACTGTTTTCTGAGATATCTAAGATATCAACAGGCTGATCAATATTGTTGACCGTTTTCTGAGATATCAACGATATCAACAGACTGATCTATAGTGTTGACCGTTTTCTGAGATATCTAAGATATAAACAGGCTGATCTATAGTGTTGACCGTTTTCTGAGATATCTAAGATATAAACAGACTGATCTGTAGTGTTGACCGTTTTCTGAGATATCTAAGATATAAACAGACTGATCTATAGTGTTGACCGTTTTCTGAGATATCTAAGATATAAACAGACTGATCTGTAGCGTTGACCGTTTCCTGGGATATCAAGATATCAACAGGCTGATCTGTAGCGTTGACCGTTTTCTGGGATATCTCAGATATCAACAGGCTGATCTATAGCACTGACCGTTTTCTGAGATATCTAAGATATCAACAGGCTGATCTATTGTGTTGACCGTTTTCTGAGATATCTAAGATATAAACAGGTTGATCTGTAGCGTTGACCGTTTTCTGAGATATCTAAGATATAAACAGGTTGATCTATAGTGTTGACCGTTTTCTGAGATATCTAAGATATCAACAGGCTGATCTATTGTGTTGACTGTTTTCTGGGATATCTAAGATATCAACAGGCTGATCTGTAGTGTTGACCGTTTTCTGAGATATCTAAGATATAAACAGGCTGATCTATAGTGTTGACCGTTTTCTGAGATATCTAAGATATAAACAGGCTGATCTATAGTGTTGACCGTTTTCTGAGATATCTAAGATATAAACAGGCTGATCTATAGTGTTGACTGTTTTCTGGGATATCTAAGATATCAACAGGCTGATCTGTAGTGTTGACTGTTTTCTGGGATATCTAAGATATAAACAGGCTGATCTGTAGTGTTGACTGTTTTCTGGGATATCTAATAAGACGTAAGTTCAACACCTCTTTGAACATGTAAATATACATCTAATATACTTTGAAAAAAAGGTGCTGTCTACAACCTAGAACGGTTATTCGGCTGTAGGATAACCCTTTTAAGAACCCATTTTGGTTCCTGGTAAAAACCCTTTTAGGTTCCAGTAGAACCCTTTTAGGTTCAGTAGAACTATTTTAGGTTCCAGTAGAACCCTTTTAGGTTCCAGGTAGAACTCTTTTAGGTTCCAGTAGAACCCTTTTAGGTTCAGTAGAACTATTCTAGGTTCCAGTAGAACCCTTTTAGGTTCCAGGTAGAACTCTTTTAGGTTCCAGGTAAAACCCTTTTAGGTTCCAGTAGAACCCTTTTAGGTTCCAGGTAGAACTCTTTTAGGTTCCAGTAGAACCCTTTTAGGTTCCAGTAGAACTCTTTTAGGTTCCAGTAGAACCCTTTTAGGTTCAGTAGAACTATTCTAGGTTCCAGTAGAACCCTTTTAGGTTCCAGTAGAACTCTTTTAGGTTCCAGGTAGAACTCTTTTAGGTTCCAGTAGAACCCTTTTAGGTTCCAAGTAGAACTCTTTCAGGTTCCAGGTAAAACCCTTTTAGGTTCCAGTAGGTTCCAGGTAGAACGCTTTCTATTACATAACAGAGATTTTTTTAAATACCTACTTGATGTTATCCAAACTTAATTTAGTCGGAGAAGACGTATTCCTTCACAACCTCTAGAATGTTATTTGTAAAACGTCCGTTATTAAACAGGAATGAGGTAGCCTGTCCTTGCTAATCAGTTGGAGGCAAACTCTCACTTCAAATCTGACAACTCATTAGAAGCAACAGAAGATTTTTATTTTATAAATTTATGTGTTTTTAATCAGGTTCATTTTTTGTAAAAAAAATATACCCAGTATACATATTCATGAGATGTTTCATGTCAATATGGAACACACCACACACACACAAGCACGTGCATACACACCAGTACACATACACACACACACACACGTGCATACACACCAGTACACACACACACACACACACACACACGTGCATACACACCAGTACACACACACACACACGTGCATACACACACACACACACACACACAAGCACGTGCACACAAGCACGTGCACACACACACACACACACACAAGCACGTGCACACACACACACACACACACACACACACACACACACACACACACACACACACACACACACACACACACACACACACCAGTACACTCACACCTCAATTGTTGTATTCTTTCCTTTCAGTGCACCTCTTCTATTCAGGATGCAGACTGATGAAAGGGAGTGGTGGGATTAATTAGTCAACCACTTGAACGTTAATTAGTCAACCACTTGAACGACTGAGTCACATGACAGAGGTCTCTCACCTCTCTATCACATGCATTTAGTCCAGTCAATTCACCTTTGAAGTTTTAAGAATTTGTGATTTCCTACATATTGTTCTTCCTTTATTTCCAACTGCTGTGGTTTTACAGATGTTTGGTCCCTCGTGATGAAAAAAAAAAAAATAGTGTATAGCTGAGAGAGAGGGAGAGGGAGATGGAGAGAGAGATACACAGACAGAGACAGAGAGAGAGACGAGAGAGCGAGGCGAGAGAGAGAGAGAGATGGAGAGATGGAGAGAGATGTGAGAGAGAGATGGAGAGATAGAGAGAGAGAGGCAAGGTGTTTGAAGGCACTGCATTCAGCTTCAAGAGGTGATAACTCCATGTCCTACATATTGTTCTTCCTTTATTTCCAACTGCTGTGGATTTACAGATGTTTGGTCACTCTCAGGGACCTGGTGATGAAAAATAAATAAATAGTGTATAGCTGAGAGAGAGGGAGAGGGAGAGAGAGAGAGAGAGAGAGAGACAGAG
>NC_092164.1:10517174-10542174 GCF_045791955.1 Oncorhynchus clarkii lewisi | reverse complement strand
AATCAGTTCAGCTGAAGGTCCTTCTCTTCAATGGATGGTTATAAAAAAGCTCTGTGTGTGTGTGTGTGTGTGTGTGTGTGTGTGTGTGTGTGTGTGTGTGTGTGTGCGTGCGTGTGTGTGTGTGTGTGTGTGTGCGTGTGCGTGTGCGTGTGCGTGTGTGTGTGTGTGTGTGTGTGTAATTTTCCAAAATGTCTTTGCAGTTTCAGCAAAGAGCTTGGCAATAATTACAGGCAACAATTCACTAGTTGCTATGCAACAAATATTCATTTCACAACAATTTAAATTGTGTTCAAAATAAATTCAGGATATAAGCAGGGGTAATTTAATATTTACATTCATTTGATGCATGTGCAGCGATTTACAGAAAATAAGTCCAGACCTGGAAGCTGTTCAGCTATTGAAATCCATTTGAAAACCTTTCATTGGTTGTCTCTCAGTTAGATCGTTCCATTCAACACAGAGCTACTGCGGTGTTGTGGAAGTCTTCAACTGATAGATGTAGCTACTGCGGTGTTGTGGAAGTCTACAGATAGGTGTACCTACTGCGGTGTTGTGGAAGTCTACAGATAGGTGTACCTACTGCGGTGTTGTGGAAGTCTACAGATAGATGTACCTACTGCAGTGTTGTGGAAGTCTACAGATATATGCACCTACTGCAGTGTTGTAAAAGTCTACAGATATATGAACCTACTGCGGTGTTGTGGAAGTCTACAGATAGATGTGCCTACTGCGGTGTTGTGGAAGTCTACAGATAGGTGTACCTACTGCGGTGTTGTGGAAGTCTTCAACAGATAGATGTACCTACTGCGATGTTGTGGAAGTCTACAGATAGATATACCTATTGCGATGTTGTGGAAGTCTACAGATAGATGAACCTACTGCGGTGTTGTGGAAGTCTACAGATAGGTGTACCTACTGCGGTGTTGTGGAAGTCTACAGATAGGTGTACCTACTGCGGTGTTGTGGAAGTCTTCAACAGATAGATGTCTCTACTGCAGTGTTGTGGAAGTCTACAGATATATATACCTACTGCGGTGTTGTGGAAGTCTACAGGTAGATGAACCTACTGCGGTGTTGTGGAAGTCTACATATATATACCTACTGCGGTGTGGAAGTATACATATATATACCTACTGCGGTGTTGTGGAAGTCTTCAACAGATAGATGTGCCTACTGTGGTGTTGTGGAAGTCTACAGATATATATACCTACTGCGGTGTTGTGGAAGTCTTCAACAGATAAATGTACCTACTGCGGTGTTGTGGAAGTCTACAGATAAATGTACCTACTGCAGTGTTGTAGAAATCTACAGATAGATGTACCTACTGCGGTGTTGTGGAAGTCTACAGATAGATGTACCTACTGCGGTGTTGTGGTAGTCTACAGATATATGCACCTACTGCGGTGTTGTGGAAGTTTACAGATAGATGTACCTACTGCAGTGTTGTGGAAGTCTACAGATAGATGTACCTACTGCGGTGTTGTGGTAGTCTACAGATATATGTACCTACTGTGGTGTTGTGGAAGTCTACAGATATATGTACCTACTGCGGTGTTGTGGATGTCTACAGATAGATGAACCTACTGCAGTGTTGTGGAAGTTTACAGATAGATGTACCTACTGCGGTGTTGTGGAAGTCTACAGATAGATGTACCTACTGCGGTGTTGTGGAAGTCTACAGATAGATGTACCTACTGCGGTGTTGTGGAAGTCTACAGATAGATACTGCACCCGCAGATAATATTAAATGATTTCCATTCACCAACAGCACAACACATTGAGATAGAGAGCCCAAGCTTAGATCAAAGGTTTCTAGAAACCACATGTTTGTAAAGACAGAGGTAAAGATTGAGGTTGAACGTGGCGTAGGGCCTCATCTTAACATAGTTTCTATCCTCAGTAAACCAGAGGGCGGTGGAAGAGGGCAGACATCTGTTGAACGTGGCGTAGGGCCTCATCTTAACGTAGTTTCTATCCTCAGGAAACCAGAGGGTGGTGGAAGAGGGCAGACATCTGTGGAACGTGGCGTAGGGCCTCATCTTAACGTAGTTTCTATCCTCAGGAACCCAGAGGGCGGTGGAAGAGGGCAGACATCTGTTGAACGTGGTGTAGGGCCTCATCTTAACGTAGTTTCTATCCTCAGTAAACCAGAGGGCGGTGGAAGAGGGCAGACATCTGTTGAAGTGAGTTTTGGCTCCATTTGACTATTAAATCCAAGAACAAATATAACCGTTATGAATTGTTTCCAAGTAGTCAGAGGTGACGGCGTGTTCGACACTCTCCTTGGCAGACAGGAAGGCGATGTATCGATTGGATTTTTAAAGAAACAACTTGCTCACCATTCAACTTTGTTTATAAGACTTTTTTGGGGGGATAAGAAAAATAAGTTAAGGACCCCCAAAAAAAAGTATTTATCAGAGTTTCTTCTTGGTTATGTTCAGAGACAAAAAAACAACATGTTCAGATGGACTTCCCATCACCGCCTCCTACCGTTCATCACAGTGCTTTTCCTGCTTCCTGTATAGCACTTCACTTCCTGGGTAGAGGTTTGTTTGTGGGTTTAGGACCGATCACTGTAACCGCTGTGATGTCATCACCGCTGTGATGTCATCACCGTCTCCTACCGTTCATCGCGGTGCTTTTCCTGCTTCCTGTACAGCACTTCACTTCCTGGGTAGAGGTTTGTTTGTGGGTTAGGACCCATCTCTGTAACCGCTGAGATGTCATCACCGCCTCCTACCGTTCATCACGGTGCTTTTTCTGCTTCCTGTACAGCACTTCACTTCCTGGGTAGAGGTTTGTTTGTGGGTTAGGACCCATCTCTGTAACCGCTGTGATGTCATCACCGTCTCATACCGTTCATCACGGTGCTTTTCCTGCTTCCTGTACAGCACTTCACTTCCTGGGTAGAGGTTTGTTTGTGGGTTTAGGACCGATCTCTGTAACCGCTGTGATGTCATCACCGCCTCCTACCGTTCATCACGGTGCTTTTCCTGCTTCCTGTACAGCACTTCACTTCCTGGGTAGAGGTTTGTTTGTGGGTTTAGGACCGATCACTGTAACCGCTGTGATGTCATCAGTGTGCAGCCGGAGAACATCGGATGGCCGGCTGTCCCCGTCTCCGTGGTCGGGGAGAATCAAGTGAACAGGGACTGTGTCCAAAATGGCACCCTATTCCCTATGTAGTGCACTACTTTTGACCAGGGTCAATGGGGGCAATAGGGTTCTAATAAAAAGTAATGCACTTTATATAGGGACTAGGGTTCTATAGGGCCCTGATCTAAAGTAGTGCACTATATAGGGAATAGGGTTCTATAGGGCACTGGTCTAAAGTAGTGCACTATATATAGGGAATAGGGTTCTATAGGTCTCTGGTCTAAAGTAGTGCATTATATAGGGAATAGGGTTCTATAGGGTCCTGGTCTAAAGTAGTGCACTATATAGGGAATAGGGAGAGACGAGTGGAGAGAGGAGAGAGAAGGAGAGAGGAGATGAGCGGAGAGAGAAGGAGAGATGAGCGTGAAGAGAAGGAGATAGGAGAGACGAGTAGAGAGGAGAGACGAGTGGAGAGGAGAGACGAGTGGAGAGAGAAGGAGAGAGGAGATAAGGAGATGAGCGGAGAGAGAAGGAGAGAGGAAATAAGGAGATGAGTGGAGAGAGAAGGAGAGAGGAGATAAGGAGATGAGTGGAGAGAGATGGAGAGAGGAGATAAGGAGATGAGCAGAGAGAGAAGGAGAGAGGAGATAAGGAGATGAGTGGAGAGAGAAGGAGAGAGGAGATAAGGAGAGAAGGACATGAGTGGAGAGAGAAAATGTGACCAAAGTGACAGACTTGGCTGAAGAGAACAGAGAGAATGAAAAGAGGAGGAGCAGTGTGGGATGAAGAGGACAGAGAGATTGAAAAGAGGAGGAGTGTGGGATGAAGAGGACAGAGATAATGAAAAGAGGAGGAGGAGTATGGGATGAAGAGGACAGAGAGAACTAAAAGAGGAGGAGGAGTATGGGATGAAGAGGACAGAGAGAATGAAAAGAGGAGGAGGAGTGTGAGATGAAGAGGACAGAGAGATTGAAAAGAGGAGGAGTGTGGGATGAAGAGGACAGAGAGAATGAAAAGAGGAGGAGGAGTGTGGGATGAAGAGGACAGAGAGAATGAAAAGAGGAGGAGGAGTGTGGGATGAAGAGGACAGAGAGAATGAAAAGAGGTGGAGGAGTGTGGGATGAAGAGGACAGAGAGAATGAAAAGAGGAGGAGGAGTGTGGGATGAAGAGGAAGGGAGTAGTTTATACAGTAAACCCTCCTGTTGCTCTCCTGAAACGGCTTTAGAGGCATCGATTGACTTATTGATTGATTGAATTGGTGACATAATCAACAGTAAGAGGCTGTTCCAGACAATGTAAAATACACCACAAAAAATGAGTTGTGTTTATCAGGATAACACAGAATTTCTCCCTCCTTGTTTAAGTTGTAGTTGTGTTCTCTCCCTGCAGCCATCATCTTACCTGGTGGTTCAGAATTACCCAGAGTGCACTCTGACCGTGTGAGAAATTACCTACAGCCTGCGTTCAGGGAGACGGATAGACAGACGATTAAAATTCATGTGCTTTCGATCTTGATTAAAAGACGATGCAAGCGACCAGGAAAATCAAACAATATGACGACAGGGGAAGTGACAGGAAGTCTCTCCTGATGACAGGAAGTCCTTCTGAATTCCTGAGTCTAGTGAAGTCTCTCCAGAAGAAATGATTCATGCCTGTACAGCTGCCAGTTAGTTCAGGCGTTTGAAAAATAAAAGTAGATGAAGAGTTAAATAAATAACTAATATTGTCACGTCTCTCTCCAGATGAATGAATCAGTTACATTTATGTCAAACATTATCATTAATCACTGCTTTCCTGTGTGTGTGTGTGTGTGTGTGTGTGTGTGTGTGTGTGTGTGTGAGAGAGAGAGATCTGTCTTTTTGGTTGTGTGTGGGGCTGCAAGCCAACAATATATAGATAGAGGCAGGAAGAGAGGGTGAACAACTAATGAGAAGGAACACACCTCTAATCAAGAGACAATACAACCACAATGACCTGAACACAGGAAGGTGTTACCTGTCTGGTTCTGTCTTTAAAGTGACAGAACAAACAGTCCCGTTGCCCATCGTTTGGTCCCGTCTGGTTCTGTCTTTACAGTGACAGAACAAACAGTCCCGTTGCCCATCGTTTGGTCCCGTCTGGTTCTGTCTTTACAGTGACAGAACAAACAGTCCCGTTGCCCATCTTTTGGTCCCGTCTGGTTCTGTCTGGTTCTGTCTGGTTCTGTCTTTACAGTGACAGAACAAACAGTCCCGTTGCCCATCGTTTGGTCCCGTCTGGTTCTGTCTTTACAGTGACAGAACAAACAGTCATGTTGCCCATCGTTTGGTCCCGTCTGGTTCTGTCTGGTTCTGTCTGGTTCTGTCTTTACAGTGACAGAACAAACAGTCCCGTTGCCCATCGTTTGGTCCCGTCTGGTTCTGTTTGGTTCTGTCTGGTTCTGTCTTTACAGTGACAGAACAAACAGGCACGTTGCCCATTAGACAGCTTTGTAACGTACGTCTCAATATAGGCTGGAACCACTAGCTAGCTTAACACCTGTTTAACCTCATTGTACATAGCCTATCTGTAAACAGCCCATCCAACTACCTCATCCCCATACTGTATTTATTTATTTATCTTGCTCATTTGCACCCCAGTATCTCTACTTGCACATTCATCTTCTGCATCTACCATTCCAGTGTTTAATTGCTATATTGTAATTACTTTGCCACCATGGCCTATTTATTGCCTTAACTCAATTATCTTACCAGATTTACACTCACTGTTGTTTTCTTTTGTTCTACTGTATTATTGACTGTATGTTTTGTTTACTCCATGTGTAACTCTGTGTTGTTGTATGTGTCGAATTGCTTTGCTTTATCTTGGCCAGGTCGCAATTGCAAATGAGAACTTGTTCTCAACTAAATAAAGGTGACATAATAAAAATAAATAAAAAATAAATTGTTCCAACAATTAGATAAGCTTTGAAATGTATGTATCAATGTAGGCTGGGATGGTACCACTAGCTAGCTAACACCTGTTAGCCTCATTGTTTTAAACATTAGATAGCGTTGTAACGTATGTCTCAATGTAGGCTGAGATGGTACCACTAGCTAGCTAACACCTGTTAGCCTCATTGTTTTAAACATTAGATAGCTTTGTAACGTATGTCTCAATGTAGGCTGAGATGGTACCACTAGCTAGCTAACACCTGTTAGCCTCATTGTTTTAAACATTAGATAGCTTTGTAACGTATGTCTCAATGTAGGCTGAGATGGTACCACTAGCTAGCTTACACCTGTTAGCCTCATTGCTCCAACCATTAGATAGCTTTGTACCGTATGTCTCAATGCAGACTAGGCTGGTATCACCTATCATTAGCACCTCACAGACTTCAGGTTAAACTTTGACTTCAACTAGGCATAGAATACTGCTGCAGACATAACAATCATTAACCTTATAAACTCTACCGCAGGCATCTTCGTATATCAACGCATGTCTCGCTATAACACCTGCTAGGTAGCACCTGTCCTCATTACTAGTAATGCAAAAAAACTGTTAAATGACAACATCTAGACTTTATCCACACATACCATGCTGCTGTAGTTTCAGTAGACACACACTAGTGCAAACTAACTAAATAAACGTTTAGGTTTAGGGATGGGGTTAGAATTAGGGTTGGGGTTAGGATTAGAGTTAGAATTAGGGTTAGGTTTAAGATTAGGGTTAGAAAAATGGTTAGGGTTAGGATTAGGGTTAGAATTAGGGTTAGGTTTAAGATTAGGGTTAGAATTAGGAGTTTTGGGTTAAGGTTAGTGTTTAGGGTTAGGGTTACGGTTTAGAATTAGGGTTAGAATTAGATTCAGGTTTAGGGTTAGGAGTTTGGGTTAAGGTTAGTTTTAAGGTTAGGGTTAGGGTTAGGAGTTTTGGGTTAAGGTTAGAGTTTAAGGTTAGGGTTAGGGTTAGGAGTTTGGGGTTAAGGTTTAGGGAAAATAGGATGTTGAATGGAATCAATTCTTGTTCCCCAAAAAGTCTTCTTAGGCAGTGTTGTGTTACAGAGCATTATGAACGGGGGGGGGGGGGGGGGGGGGGGGGGGGGCAAGGTGTGGGCACAGATCCAGTTTAGGGGGTCTTAGATTGTTTTACCTTACTAATCGATACAAAGTAGATTTTTTTGGGGACATAATTATGAAATGCTTCAGCTTAGGTTTGGTACATTTCCCTGTTCAATTAATAAATCATAAATCAATTTCAAAAGTCTTGTTACAGTGTTTGCATTCAAGGTCCGGCCGGATATTATACATTTGGTTTTAGCACACTAGCAGTAAATTAAACTTGACAGTGCCACCACTGAATTGTACTGTACCCTACCAACCAGTTTTAGGGAAGGAACGATGCCTTCAGTTATTTAAGCAGGTCCATTCCCAATAGTGGCCAGAGGTTTGACCATTTCCCTATAGGTGAATATACAGGTGTCCCAGCTTAACTGTCATCCTTACAAATATTGACAATAGCAAAGTAATGATTGGTTAAAATTAGTTTAGTCTCAAGGATCCGCCCCTTTCTTTTTCTTTCAAATGTTTACCTAAAATGACATTCCCAAATCTAACTTCCTGTAGCTCAGGCCCTAAAATGACATTCCCAAATCTAACTGCCTGTAGCTCAGGCCCTAAAATGACATTCCCAAAATCTAACTGCCTGTAGCTCAGGCCCTAAAATGACATCCCCAAATCTAACTGCCTGTAGCTCAGGCCCTAAAATGACATCCCCAAATCTAACTGCCTGTAGCTCAGGCCCTAAAATGACATCCCCAAATCTAACTGCCTGTAGCTCAGGCCCTAAAATGACATCCCCAAATCTAACTGCCTGTAGCTCAGGCCCTAAAATGACATTCCCAAATCTAAATGCCTGTAGCTCAGGCCCTAAAATGACATTCCCAAATCTAACTGCCTGTAGCTCAGGACCTAAAATGACATTCCCAAATCTACCTGCCTGTAGCTCAGGACCTAAAATGACATTCCCAAATCTAACTGCCTGTAGCTCAGGACCTAAAATGACATTCCCAAATCTACCTGCCTGTAGCTCAGGCTCTAAAATGACATTCCCAAATCTACCTGCCTGTAGCTCAGGACCTAAAATGACATTCCCAAATCTACCTGCCTGTAGCTCAGGACCTAAAATGACATCCCCAAATCTAACTGCCTGTAGCTCAGGCCCTAAAATGACATTCCCAAATCTACCTGCCTGTAGCTCAGGCCCTAAAATGACATCCCCAAATCTACCTGCCTGTAGCTCAGGACCTAAAATGACATTCCCAAATCTACCTGCCTGTAGCTCAGGACCTAAAATGACATCCCCAAATCTAACTGCCTGTAGCTCAGGCCCTAAAATGACATCCCCAAATCTACCTGCCTGTAGCTCAGGACCTACAATGACATTCTCTAACTGCCTGTAGCTCAGGACCTAAAATGACATTCCCAAATCTAACTGCCTGTAGCTCAGGACCTAAAATGACATTCCCAAATCTAACTGCCTGTAGCTCAGGCCCTAAAATGACATTCCCAAATCTAACTGCCTGTAGCTCAGGCCCTAAAATGACATTCCCAAATCTAACTGCCTGTAGCTCAGGCCCTAAAATGACATTCCCAAATCTAACTGCCTGTAGCTCAGGACCTAAAATGACATTCCCAAATCTAACTGCCTGTAGCTCAGGACCTAAAATGACATTCCCAAATCTACCTGCCTGTAGCTCAGGACCTAAAATGACATTCCCAAATCTAACTGCCTGTAGCTCAGGACCTAAAATGACATTCCCAAATCTACCTGCCTGTAGCTCAGGCCCTAAAATGACATTCCCAAATCTACCTGCCTGTAGCTCAGGACCTAAAATGACATTCCCAAATCTACCTGCCTGTAGCTCAGGACCTAAAATGACATCCCCAAATCTAACTGCCTGTAGCTCAGGCCCTAAAATGACATTCCCAAATCTACCTGCCTGTAGCTCAGGCCCTAAAATGACATCCCCAAATCTACCTGCCTGTAGCTCAGGCCCTAAAATGACATTCCCAAATCTACCTGCCTGTAGCTCAGGACCTAAAATGACATTCCCAAATCTACCTGCCTGTAGCTCAGGACCTAAAATGACATCCCCAAATCTACCTGCCTGTAGCTCAGGCCCTAAAATGACATCCCCAAATCTACCTGCCTGTAGCTCAGGACCTAAAATGACATCCCCAAATCTACCTGCCTGTAGCTCAGGCCCTAAAATGACATTCCCAAATCTAACTGCCTGTAGCTCAGGCCCTAAAATGACATTCCCAAATCTACCTGCCTGTAGCTCAGGACCTAAAATGACATTCCCAAATCTAACTGCCTGTAGCTCAGGACCTAAAATGACATTCCCAAATCTAACTGCCTGTAGCTCAGGACCTAAAATGACATTCCCAAATCTAACTGCCTGTAGCTCAGGACCTAAAATGACATTCCCAAATCTACCTGCCTGTAGCTCAGGACCTAAAATGACATCCCCAAATCTAACTGCCTGTAGCTCAGGACCTAAAATGACATTCCCCAAATCTAACTGCCTGTAGCTCAGGCCCTAAAATGACATCCCCAAATCTACCTGCCTGTAGCTCAGGACCTAAAATGACATTCTCTAACTGCCTGTAGCTCAGGACCTAAAATGACATTCCCAAATCTAACTGCCTGTAGCTCAGGCCCTAAAATGACATTCCCAAATCTAACTGCCTGTAGCTCAGGCCCTAAAATGACATTCCCAAATCTAACTGCCTGTAGCTCAGGCCCTAAAATGACATTCCCAAATCTAACTGCCTGTAGCTCAGGACCTAAAATGACATTCCCAAATCTAACTGCCTGTAGCTCAGGACCTAAAATGACATTCCCAAATCTACCTGCCTGTAGCTCAGGACCTAAAATGACATTCCCAAATCTAACTGCCTGTAGCTCAGGACCTAAAATGACATTCCCCAAATCTAACTGCCTGTAGCTCAGGCCCTAAAATGACATCCCCAAATCTACCTGCCTGTAGCTCAGGCCCTAAAATGACATTCCCAAATCTAACTGCCTGTAGCTCAGGACCTAAAATGACATTCCCAAATCTAACTGCCTGTAGCTCAGGCCCTAAAATGACATTCCCAAATCTAACTGCCTGTAGCTCAGGCCCTAAAATGACATTCCCAAATCTACCTGCCTGTAGCTCAGGCCCTAAAATGACATTCCCAAATCTAACTGCCTGTAGCTCAGGACCTAAAATGACATCCCCAAATCTAACTGCCTGTAGCTCAGGACCTAAAATGACATTCCCAAATCTAACTACCTGTAGCTCAGGACCTAAAATGACATCCCCAAATCTACCTGCATGTAGCTCAGGACCTAAAATGACATTCCCAAATCTAACTACCTGTAGCTCAGGACCTAAAATGACATCCCCAAATCTACCTGCCTGTAGCTCAGGACCTAAAATGACATTCCCAAATCTAACTACCTGTAGCTCAGGACCTAAAATGACATCCCCAAATCTACCTGCCTGTAGCTCAGGACCTAAAATGACATTCCCAAATCTACCTGCCTGTAGCTCAGGACCTAAAATGACATCCCCAAATCTAACTGCCTGTAGCTCAGGCCCTAAAATGACATTCCCAAATCTACCTGCCTGTAGCTCAGGACCTAAAATGACATTCCCAAATCTACCTGCCTGTAGCTCAAGACCTAAAATGACATTCCCAAATCTAACTTCCTGTAGCTCAGGCCCTAAAATGACATTCCCAAATCTAACTGCCTGTAGCTCAGGACCTAAAATGACATTCCCAAATCTAACTGCCTGTAGCTCAGGCCCAAAAATGACATTCCCAAATCTAACTGCCTGTAGCTCAGGACCTAAAATGACATCCCCAAATCTAACTGCCTGTAGCTCAGGCCCTAAAATGACATTCCCAAATCTAACTGCCTGTAGCTCAGGCCCTAAAATGACATTCCCAAATCTAACTGCCTGTAGCTCAGGCCCTAAAATGACATCCCCAAATCTAACTGCCTGTAGCTCAGGCCCTAAAATGACATTCCCAAATCTAACTGCCTGTAGCTCAGGCCCTAAAATGACATTCCCAAATCTAACTGCCTGTAGCTCAGGCCCTAAAATGACATTCCCAAATCTAACTGCCTGTAGCTCAGGACCTAAAATGACATTCCCAAATCTAACTGCCTGTAGCTCAGGCCCTAAAATGACATTCCCAAATCTAACTGCCTGTAGCTCAGGCCCTAAAATGACATTCCCAAATCTAACTGCCTGTAGCTCAGGCCCTAAAATGACATTCCCAAATCTAACTGCCTGTAGCTCAGGCCCTAAAATGACATCCCCAAATCTAACTGCCTGTAGCTCAGGCCCTAAAATGACATCCCCAAATCTACCTGCCTGTAGCTCAGGACCTAAAATGACATTCCCAAATCTAACTGCCTGTAGCTCAGGCCCTAAAATGACATTCCCAAATCTAACTGCCTGTAGCTCAGGCCCTAAAATGACATTCCCAAATCTAACTGCCTGTAGCTCAGGCCCTAAAATGACATTCCCAAATCTAACTGCCTGTAGCTCAGGCCCTAAAATGACATCCCCAAATCTACCTGCCTGTAGCTCAGGACCTAAAATGACATCCCCAAATCTACCTGCCTGTAGCTCAGGCCCTAAAATGACATTCCCAAATCTAACTGCCTGTAGCTCAGGCCCTAAAATGACATTCCCAAATCTACCTGCCTGTAGCTCAGGACCTAAAATGACATTCCCAAATCTAACTGCCTGTAGCTCAGGACCTAAGATGACATTCCCAAATCTAACTGCCTGTAGCTCAGGACCTAAAATGACATTCCCAAATCTAACTGCCTGTAGCTCAGGACCTAAAATGACATTCCCAAATCTACCTGCCTGTAGCTCAGGACCTAAAATGACATCCCCAAATCTAACTGCCTGTAGCTCAGGACCTAAAATGACATTCCCCAAATCTAACTGCCTGTAGCTCAGGCCCTAAAATGACATCCCCAAATCTACCTGCCTGTAGCTCAGGACCTAAAATGACATTCTCTAACTGCCTGTAGCTCAGGACCTAAAATGACATTCCCAAATCTAACTGCCTGTAGCTCAGGCCCTAAAATGACATTCCCAAATCTAACTGCCTGTAGCTCAGGCCCTAAAATGACATTCCCAAATCTAACTGCCTGTAGCTCAGGCCCTAAAATGACATTCCCAAATCTAACTGCCTGTAGCTCAGGACCTAAAATGGCATTCCCAAATCTAACTGCCTGTAGCTCAGGACCTAAAATGACATTCCCAAATCTACCTGCCTGTAGCTCAGGACCTAAAATGACATTCCCAAATCTAACTGCCTGTAGCTCAGGACCTAAAATGACATTCCCCAAATCTAACTGCCTGTAGCTCAGGCCCTAAAATGACATCCCCAAATCTACCTGCCTGTAGCTCAGGCCCTAAAATGACATTCCCAAATCTAACTGCCTGTAGCTCAGGACCTAAAATGACATTCCCAAATCTAACTGCCTGTAGCTCAGGCCCTAAAATGACATTCCCAAATCTAACTGCCTGTAGCTCAGGCCCTAAAATGACATTCCCAAATCTACCTGCCTGTAGCTCAGGCCCTAAAATGACATTCCCAAATCTAACTGCCTGTAGCTCAGGACCTAAAATGACATTCCCAAATCTACCTGCCTGTAGCTCAGGCCCTAAAATGACATTCCCAAATCTAACTGCCTGTAGCTCAGGACCTAAAATGACATCCCCAAATCTAACTGCCTGTAGCTCAGGACCTAAAATGACATTCCCAAATCTAACTACCTGTAGCTCAGGACCTAAAATGACATCCCCAAATCTACCTGCCTGTAGCTCAGGACCTAAAATGACATTCCCAAATCTAACTACCTGTAGCTCAGGACCTAAAATGACATCCCCAAATCTACCTGCCTGTAGCTCAGGACCTAAAATGACATTCCCAAATCTAACTACCTGTAGCTCAGGACCTAAAATGACATCCCCAAATCTACCTGCCTGTAGCTCAGGACCTAAAATGACATTCCCAAATCTACCTGCCTGTAGCTCAGGACCTAAAATGACATCCCCAAATCTAACTGCCTGTAGCTCAGGCCCTAAAATGACATTCCCAAATCTACCTGCCTGTAGCTCAGGACCTAAAATGACATTCCCAAATCTACCTGCCTGTAGCTCAGGACCTAAAATGACATTCCCAAATCTAACTTCCTGTAGCTCAGGCCCTAAAATGACATTCCCAAATCTAACTGCCTGTAGCTCAGGACCTAAAATGACATTCCCAAATCTAAATGCCTGTAGCTCAGGCCCTAAAATGACATTCCCAAATCTAACTGCCTGTAGCTCAGGACCTAAAATGACATCCCCAAATCTAACTGCCTGTAGCTCAGGCCCTAAAATGACATTCCCAAATCTAACTGCCTGTAGCTCAGGCCCTAAAATGACATTCCCAAATCTAACTGCCTGTAGCTCAGGCCCTAAAATGACATCCCCAAATCTAACTGCCTGTAGCTCAGGCCCTAAAATGACATTCCCAAATCTAACTGCCTGTAGCTCAGGCCCTAAAATGACATTCCCAAATCTAACTGCCTGTAGCTCAGGCCCTAAAATGACATTCCCAAATCTAACTGCCTGTAGCTCAGGACCTAAAATGACATTCCCAAATCTAACTGCCTGTAGCTCAGGCCCTAAAATGACATTCCCAAATCTAACTGCCTGTAGCTCAGGCCCTAAAATGACATTCCCAAATCTAACTGCCTGTAGCTCAGGCCCTAAAATGACATTCCCAAATCTAACTGCCTGTAGCTCAGGCCCTAAAATGACATCCCCAAATCTAACTGCCTGTAGCTCAGGCCCTAAAATGACATCCCCAAATCTACCTGCCTGTAGCTCAGGACCTAAAATGACATTCCCAAATCTAACTGCCTGTAGCTCAGGCCCTAAAATGACATTCCCAAATCTAACTGCCTGTAGCTCAGGCCCTAAAATGACATTCCTAAATCTAACTGCCTGTAGCTCAGGCCCTAAAATGACATTCCCAAATCTAACTGCCTGTAGCTCAGGCCCTAAAATGACATCCCCAAATCTAACTGCCTGTAGCTCAGGCCCTAAAATGACATCCCCAAATCTACCTGCCTGTAGCTCAGGCCCTAAAATGACATTCCCATATCTAACTGCCTGTAGCTCAGGCCCTAAAATGACATCCCCAAATCTACCTGCCTGTAGCTCAGGCCCTAAAATGACATTCCCAAATCTAACTGCCTGTAGCTCAGGCCCTAAAATGACATTCCCAAATCTACCTGCCTGTAGCTCAGGCCCTAAAATGACATTCCCAAATCTAACTGCCTGTAGCTCAGGCCCTAAAATGACATCCCCAAATCTAACTGCCTGTAGCTCAGGCCCTAAAATGACATTCCCAAATCTACCTGCCTGTAGCTCAGGCCCTAAAATGACATTCCCAAATCTACCTGCCTGTAGCTCAGGCCCTAAAATGACATTCCCAAATCTACCTGCCTGTAGCTCAGGCCCTAAAATGACATTCCCAAATCTACCTGCCTGTAGCTCAGGCCCTAAAATGACATTCCCAAATCTACCTGCCTGTAGCTCAGGCCCTAAAATGACATTCCCAAATCTACCTGCCTGTAGCTCAGGCCCTAAAATGACATTCCCAAATCTAACTGCCTGTAGCTCAGGCCCTAAAATGACATTCCCAAATCTACCTGCCTGTAGCTCAGGCCCTAAAATGACATTCCCAAATCTACCTGCCTGTAGCTCAGGCCCTAAAATGACATTCCCAAATCTAACTGCCTGTAGCTCAGGCCCTAAAATGACATTCCCAAATCTAACTACCTGTAGCTCAGGACCTAAAATGACATCCCCAAATCTACCTGCCTGTAGCTCAGGACCTAAAATGACATTCCCAAATCTAACTACCTGTAGCTCAGGACCTAAAATGACATCCCCAAATCTACCTGCCTGTAGCTCAGGACCTAAAATGACATTCCCAAATCTACCTGCCTGTAGCTCAGGACCTAAAATGACATCCCCAAATCTAACTGCCTGTAGCTCAGGCCCTAAAATGACATTCCCAAATCTACCTGCCTGTAGCTCAGGACCTAAAATGACATTCCCAAATCTACCTGCCTGTAGCTCAAGACCTAAAATGACATTCCCAAATCTAACTTCCTGTAGCTCAGGCCCTAAAATGACATTCCCAAATCTAACTGCCTGTAGCTCAGGACCTAAAATGACATTCCCAAATCTAACTGCCTGTAGCTCAGGCCCAAAAATGACATTCCCAAATCTAACTGCCTGTAGCTCAGGACCTAAAATGACATCCCCAAATCTAACTGCCTGTAGCTCAGGCCCTAAAATGACATTCCCAAATCTAACTGCCTGTAGCTCAGGCCCTAAAATGACATTCCCAAATCTAACTGCCTGTAGCTCAGGCCCTAAAATGACATCCCCAAATCTAACTGCCTGTAGCTCAGGCCCTAAAATGACATTCCCAAATCTAACTGCCTGTAGCTCAGGCCCTAAAATGACATTCCCAAATCTAACTGCCTGTAGCTCAGGCCCTAAAATGACATTCCCAAATCTAACTGCCTGTAGCTCAGGACCTAAAATGACATTCCCAAATCTAACTGCCTGTAGCTCAGGCCCTAAAATGACATTCCCAAATCTAACTGCCTGTAGCTCAGGCCCTAAAATGACATTCCCAAATCTAACTGCCTGTAGCTCAGGCCCTAAAATGACATTCCCAAATCTAACTGCCTGTAGCTCAGGCCCTAAAATGACATCCCCAAATCTAACTGCCTGTAGCTCAGGCCCTAAAATGACATCCCCAAATCTACCTGCCTGTAGCTCAGGACCTAAAATGACATTCCCAAATCTAACTGCCTGTAGCTCAGGCCCTAAAATGACATTCCCAAATCTAACTGCCTGTAGCTCAGGCCCTAAAATGACATTCCCAAATCTAACTGCCTGTAGCTCAGGCCCTAAAATGACATTCCCAAATCTAACTGCCTGTAGCTCAGGCCCTAAAATGACATCCCCAAATCTACCTGCCTGTAGCTCAGGACCTAAAATGACATCCCCAAATCTACCTGCCTGTAGCTCAGGCCCTAAAATGACATTCCCAAATCTAACTGCCTGTAGCTCAGGCCCTAAAATGACATTCCCAAATCTACCTGCCTGTAGCTCAGGACCTAAAATGACATTCCCAAATCTAACTGCCTGTAGCTCAGGACCTAAGATGACATTCCCAAATCTAACTGCCTGTAGCTCAGGACCTAAAATGACATTCCCAAATCTAACTGCCTGTAGCTCAGGACCTAAAATGACATTCCCAAATCTACCTGCCTGTAGCTCAGGACCTAAAATGACATCCCCAAATCTAACTGCCTGTAGCTCAGGACCTAAAATGACATTCCCCAAATCTAACTGCCTGTAGCTCAGGCCCTAAAATGACATCCCCAAATCTACCTGCCTGTAGCTCAGGACCTAAAATGACATTCTCTAACTGCCTGTAGCTCAGGACCTAAAATGACATTCCCAAATCTAACTGCCTGTAGCTCAGGCCCTAAAATGACATTCCCAAATCTAACTGCCTGTAGCTCAGGCCCTAAAATGACATTCCCAAATCTAACTGCCTGTAGCTCAGGCCCTAAAATGACATTCCCAAATCTAACTGCCTGTAGCTCAGGACCTAAAATGGCATTCCCAAATCTAACTGCCTGTAGCTCAGGACCTAAAATGACATTCCCAAATCTACCTGCCTGTAGCTCAGGCCCTAAAATGACATTCCCAAATCTAACTGCCTGTAGCTCAGGACCTAAAATGACATTCCCAAATCTAACTGCCTGTAGCTCAGGCCCTAAAATGACATTCCCAAATCTAACTGCCTGTAGCTCAGGCCCTAAAATGACATTCCCAAATCTACCTGCCTGTAGCTCAGGCCCTAAAATGACATTCCCAAATCTAACTGCCTGTAGCTCAGGACCTAAAATGACATTCCCAAATCTACCTGCCTGTAGCTCAGGCCCTAAAATGACATTCCCAAATCTAACTGCCTGTAGCTCAGGACCTAAAATGACATCCCCAAATCTAACTGCCTGTAGCTCAGGACCTAAAATGACATTCCCAAATCTAACTACCTGTAGCTCAGGACCTAAAATGACATCCCCAAATCTACCTGCCTGTAGCTCAGGACCTAAAATGACATTCCCAAATCTAACTACCTGTAGCTCAGGACCTAAAATGACATCCCCAAATCTACCTGCCTGTAGCTCAGGACCTAAAATGACATTCCCAAATCTAACTACCTGTAGCTCAGGACCTAAAATGACATCCCCAAATCTACCTGCCTGTAGCTCAGGACCTAAAATGACATTCCCAAATCTACCTGCCTGTAGCTCAGGACCTAAAATGACATCCCCAAATCTAACTGCCTGTAGCTCAGGCCCTAAAATGACATTCCCAAATCTACCTGCCTGTAGCTCAGGACCTAAAATGACATTCCCAAATCTACCTGCCTGTAGCTCAGGACCTAAAATGACATTCCCAAATCTAACTTCCTGTAGCTCAGGCCCTAAAATGACATTCCCAAATCTAACTGCCTGTAGCTCAGGACCTAAAATGACATTCCCAAATCTAAATGCCTGTAGCTCAGGCCCTAAAATGACATTCCCAAATCTAACTGCCTGTAGCTCAGGACCTAAAATGACATCCCCAAATCTAACTGCCTGTAGCTCAGGCCCTAAAATGACATTCCCAAATCTAACTGCCTGTAGCTCAGGCCCTAAAATGACATTCCCAAATCTAACTGCCTGTAGCTCAGGCCCTAAAATGACATCCCCAAATCTAACTGCCTGTAGCTCAGGCCCTAAAATGACATTCCCAAATCTAACTGCCTGTAGCTCAGGCCCTAAAATGACATTCCCAAATCTAACTGCCTGTAGCTCAGGCCCTAAAATGACATTCCCAAATCTAACTGCCTGTAGCTCAGGACCTAAAATGACATTCCCAAATCTAACTGCCTGTAGCTCAGGCCCTAAAATGACATTCCCAAATCTAACTGCCTGTAGCTCAGGCCCTAAAATGACATTCCCAAATCTAACTGCCTGTAGCTCAGGCCCTAAAATGACATTCCCAAATCTAACTGCCTGTAGCTCAGGCCCTAAAATGACATCCCCAAATCTAACTGCCTGTAGCTCAGGCCCTAAAATGACATCCCCAAATCTACCTGCCTGTAGCTCAGGACCTAAAATGACATTCCCAAATCTAACTGCCTGTAGCTCAGGCCCTAAAATGACATTCCCAAATCTAACTGCCTGTAGCTCAGGCCCTAAAATGACATTCCTAAATCTAACTGCCTGTAGCTCAGGCCCTAAAATGACATTCCCAAATCTAACTGCCTGTAGCTCAGGCCCTAAAATGACATCCCCAAATCTAACTGCCTGTAGCTCAGGCCCTAAAATGACATCCCCAAATCTACCTGCCTGTAGCTCAGGCCCTAAAATGACATTCCCATATCTAACTGCCTGTAGCTCAGGCCCTAAAATGACATCCCCAAATCTACCTGCCTGTAGCTCAGGCCCTAAAATGACATTCCCAAATCTAACTGCCTGTAGCTCAGGCCCTAAAATGACATTCCCAAATCTACCTGCCTGTAGCTCAGGCCCTAAAATGACATTCCCAAATCTAACTGCCTGTAGCTCAGGCCCTAAAATGACATCCCCAAATCTAACTGCCTGTAGCTCAGGCCCTAAAATGACATTCCCAAATCTACCTGCCTGTAGCTCAGGCCCTAAAATGACATTCCCAAATCTACCTGCCTGTAGCTCAGGCCCTAAAATGACATTCCCAAATCTACCTGCCTGTAGCTCAGGCCCTAAAATGACATTCCCAAATCTACCTGCCTGTAGCTCAGGCCCTAAAATGACATTCCCAAATCTACCTGCCTGTAGCTCAGGCCCTAAAATGACATTCCCAAATCTACCTGCCTGTAGCTCAGGCCCTAAAATGACATTCCCAAATCTAACTGCCTGTAGCTCAGGCCCTAAAATGACATTCCCAAATCTACCTGCCTGTAGCTCAGGCCCTAAAATGACATTCCCAAATCTACCTGCCTGTAGCTCAGGCCCTAAAATGACATTCCCAAATCTAACTGCCTGTAGCTCAGGCCCTAAAATGACATTCCCAAATCTACCTGCCTGTAGCTCAGGCCCTAAAATGACATTCCCAAATCTACCTGCCTGTAGCTCAGGCCCTAAAATGACATTCCCAAATCTAACTGCCTGTAGCTCAGGCCCTAAAATGACATTCCCAAATCTACCTGCCTGTAGCTCAGGCCCTAAAATTACATTCCCAAATCTACCTGCCTGTAGCTCAGGCCCTAAAATGACATCCCCAAATCTAACTGCCTGTAGCTCAGGCCCTAAAATGACATTCCCAAATCTACCTGCCTGTAGCTCAGGCCCTAAAATGACATTCCCAAATCTAACTGCCTGTAGCTCAGGCCCTAAAATGACATCCCCAAATCTACCTGCCTGTAGCTCAGGCCCTAAAATGACATTCCCAAATCTAACTGCCTGTAGCTCAGGCCCTAAAATGACATTCCCAAATCTACCTGCCTGTAGCTCAGGCCCTAAAATGACATTCCCAAATCTACCTGCCTGTAGCTCAGGCCCTAAAATGACATTCCCAAATCTAACTGCCTGTAGCTCAGGCCCTAAAATGACATTCCCAAATCTAACTGCCTGTAGCTCAGGCCCTAAAATGACATTCCCAAATCTACCTGCCTGTAGCTCAGGCCCTAAAATGACATTCCCAAATCTAACTGCCTGTAGCTCAGGACCTAAAATTACATTCCCAAATCTAACTGCCTGTAGCTCAGGCCCTAAAATGACATTCCCAAAATCTAACTGCCTGTAGCTCAGGCCCTAAAATGACATTCCCAAATCTAACTGCCTGTAGCTCAGGCCCTAAAATGACATTCCCAAATCTAACTGCCTGTAGCTCAGGCCCTAAAATGACATTCCCAAATCTAACTGCCTGTAGCTCAGGCCCTAAAATGACATTCCCAAATCTAACTGCCTGTAGCTCAGGACCTAAAATGACAATCCCAAATCTAACTGCCTGTAGCTCAGGACCTAAAATGACATCCCCAAATCTAACTGCCTGTAGCTCAGGACCTAAAATGACATCCCCAAATCTAACTACCTGCAGCTCAGGACCTAAAATGACATTCCCAAATCTAACTACCTGCAGCTCAGGACCTAAAATGACATTCCCAAATCTAACTGCCTGTAGCTCAGGACCTAAAATGACATTCCCAAATCTAACTGCCTGTAGCCCAGGACCTAAAATGACATTCCCAAATCTAACTGCCTGTAGCTCAGGCCCTAAAATGACATCCCCAAATCTAACTGCCTGTAGCTCAGGCCCTAAAATGACATCCCCAAATCCAACTGCCTGTAGCTCAGGCCCTAAAATGACATTCCCAAATCTAACTGCCTGTAGCTCAGGCCCTGAAGCAAGGATATGCATATTATTGATACCATTTGACAGTAAACACTTTGAAGTTTGTGGAAATGTGAAATGAATGTAGGAGAATTTAACACATTAGATCTGGTAAAAGATAATACGAAGAAGAAAAAAACATTTTTTTTTTGTACCATCGTCTTTGAAATGCAAGACGAAGGCCATATTGTAATATTCCAGCCCAGGCACAATTTAGGTTTTGGCCACTAGATGACAGCAGTGTATGTGCAATGTTTTAGACTGATCAAATGAACCATTGCATATCTGTTAAAAATGTTGTATCAAGACTGCCCAAAGATGCCTAATTAGTTTATTACTACGTTTAAGTTCATAACTGTGCAACTCTCCTCAAACAATAGCATGGTATTATTTCACTATAATAGCTACTGTAAATTAGACAGTGCAGTTAGATTAACGATAATTTAAGCTTTCTGCCAATATCAGATATGTCTATATTGGGAAAATGTTCATGTTACTTACAACCTCATGCTAATTGCGTTAGCCTACGTAAACTCAACCGTCCCGTGGAAGGGACACCGATCTGTAGAGATCCTTAAATTAAACATATTATACATTTTAAATAACATATAAAATGACATTTACAAAACAAACTGCTTTGTTTAACTCATTACACTGGTGGGAATAGGTCTACAGTATATGAATAGGCCTACAGTATATGAATAGGGCTGCAGTATATGAATAGGGCTACAGTATATGAATAGGCCTACAGTATATGAATAGGGCTACAGTATATGAATAGGCCTACAGTATAAGAATAGGCATACAGTATATGAATACTGAACACATCTCTCCAAACTGTGTGTTTCAGTGAGAGGACTAACTGGTGTCTTTAAGTGGCCACAACTCTCCAAAGTGTGCACAGTTCCTAAGCAATTTCAATTCACTTTTATGACTCAAACAAGAGTCTTCAACTATGAGTTTTTTTCTCAAGCTCTCCTAGCTGTTCCGTCGAGGAACTAGTTGTTTTGTTTGGAACACAGCCATGCATCCGTTGAGGAACAAGTTGTTTCGTTTGGAACACAGCCATTCATCCGTTGAGGAACTAGTTGTTTCGTTTGGAACACAGCCATGCATCCGTTGAGGAACTAGTTGTTTCGTTTGGAACACAGCCATTCATCCGTTGAGGAACTGGTTGTTTCGTTTGGAACACAGCCATGCATCCATTGAGGAACTAGTTGTTTCGTTTGGAACACAGCCATGCATCCGTTGAGGAACTAGTTGTTTCGTTTGGAACACAGCCATGCATCCATTGAGGAACTAGTTGTTTCGTTTGGAACACAGCCATGCATCCATTGCCTTCATACAATGACAGTTTTGTTTTCTCATTCCAAAAAAAAACGATCCTTTATAAATCCCAATGTGGGTCAGGTGGGAATCATTTGAAAGCTTGTTCTGTTGCCAACACGCCTCGCTAAATAATACAATATGATCTTGTGCATTCTGTTGTGTGGTCCATCAACCATAGACTCATTCTGTTGTGTGGTCCATCAACCATAGACTCATTCTGATATCTGGTCCATCAACCATAGACTCATTCTGATGTCTGGTCCATCAACCATAGACTCATTCTGTTGTGTGGTCCATCAACCATAGACTCATTCTGTTGTGTGGTCCATCAACCATAGACTCATTCTGTTGTGTGGTCCATCAACCATAGACTCATTCTGTTGTGTGGTCCATCAACCATAGACTCATTCTGTTGTGTGGTCCATCAACCATAGACTCATTCTGTTGTGTGGTCCATCAACCATAGACTCATTCTGTTGTGTGGTCCATCAACCATAGACTCATTCTGTTCAGAACAACCCAGGGTATAACACCAAGTCATCTGGTCCATCAACCATAGACTCATTCTGTTGTGTTGTCCATCAACCATAGACTCATTCTGATGTGTGGTCCATCAACCATAGACTCATTCTGATGTGTGGTCCATCAACCATAGACTCATTCTGTTGTGTGGTCCATCAACCATAGACTCATTCTGATGTGTGGTCCATCAACCATAGACTCATTCTGATGTGTGGTCCATCAACCATAGACTCATTCTGATGTGTGGTCCATCAACCACAGACTCATTCTGATGTGTTGTCCATCAACCATAGACTCATTCTGTTCAGAACAACCCAGGGTATAACACCAAGTCATCTGGTCCATCAACCATAGACTCATTCTGTCGTGTGGTCCATCAACCATAGACTCATTCTGATGTGTTGTCCATCAACCATAGACTCATTCTGTTCAGAACAACCCAGGGTATAACACCAAGTCATCTGGTCCATCAACCATAGACTCATTCTGTCGTGTGGTCCATCAACCATAGACTCATTCTGATGTGTGGTCCATCAACCATAGACTCATTCTGTCGTGTGGTCCATCAACCATAGACTCATTCTGATGTGTGGTCCATCAACCATAGACTCATTCTGATGTGTGGTCCATCAACCATAGACTCATTCTGATGTGTGGTCCATCAACCATAGACTCATTCTGATATCTGGTCCATCAACCATAGACTCATTCTGATGTGTGGTCCATCAACCACAGACTCATTCTGATGTGTGGTCCATCAACCACAGACTCATTCTGTTCAGAACAACCCAGGGTATAACACCAAGTCATCTGGTCCATCAACCATAGACTCATTCTGTCGTGTGGTCCATCAACCATAGACTCATTCTGATGTGTGGTCCATCAACCATAGACTCATTCTGTCGTGTGGTCCATCAACCATAGACTCATTCTGTCGTGTGGTCCATCAACCATAGACTCATTCTGATGTGTGGTCCATCAACCATAGACTCATTCTGTCGTGTGGTCCATCAACCATAGACTCATTCTGATGTGTGGTCCATCAACCATAGACTCATTCTGTCGTGTGGTCCATCAACCATAGACTCATTCTGTTGTCTGGTCCATCAACCATAGACTCATTCTGTTGTGTGGTCCATCAACCATAGACTCATTCTGATGTGTGGTCCATCAACCATAGACTCATTCTGTTGTCTGGTCCATCAACCATAGACTCATTCTGTTGTGTGGTCCATCAACCATAGACTCATTCTGATGTGTGGTCCATCAACCATAGACTCATTCTGATATCTGGTCCATCAACCATAGACTCATTCTGTGTGGTCCATCAACCATAGACTCATTCTGATGTCTGGTCCATCAACCATAGACTCATTCTGTTCAGAACAACCCAGGGTATAACACCAAGTCATCTGGTCCATCAACCATAGACTCATTCTGTTGTGTGGTCCATCAACCATAGACTCATTCTGATGTGTGGTCCATCAACAATAGACTCATTCTGATGTCTGGTCCATCAACCATAGACTCATTCTGTTCAGAACAACCCAGGGTACAACACCAAGTCATCAGGTAACTGTAAATCAACCATAGCGATGATACACGTTGACACTGAAGTGCACGTTTGGACTGACGGGTGTGTGGCTTTGCTTGTATGACATCAAAGCGGTATTTATTATAATCCTCAAAGTCTCATCTTTCAAAATATATTGAGTCATGTCCTGAATGTAAGTACGTTATTTACCTTCAGAGGTGAATGTATCAAACCAGTTGCTGTGATAAAAGTTTTAGACTAAAAGTGAAATGCTCGGTAAACAGCAGGTGTAGACTAACAGGTGTAGACTAACAGGTGTAGACTAACAGGTGTAGACAAACAGGTGTAGACAAACAGGTGTAGACTAACAGGTGTAGACTAACAGGTGTAGACTAACAGGTGTAGACAAACAGGTGTAGACAAACAGGTGTAGACTAACAGGTGTAGACTAACAGGTGTAGACTAACAGGTGTAGACTAACAGGTGTAGACAAACAGGTGTAGACTAACAGGTGTAGACTAACAGGTGTAGACTAACAGGTGTAGACAAACAGGTGTAGACTAACAGGTGTAGACTAACAGGTGTAGACTAACAGGTGTAAACTAACAGGTGTAGACTAACAGTTGAAGACTAACAGGTGTAGACTAACAGGTGTAGACTAACAGGTGTAGACTAACAGGTGTAGACTAACAGGTGTAGACTAACACACTTGATTCATTAGTTCTCCAACAAACTTGATTCATTAGTTCTCCAACACACTTGATTCATTAGTTCTCCAACACACTTGATTCATTAGTTCTCCAACAAACTTGATTCATTAGTTCTCCAACACACTTGATTCATTAGTTCTCCAACACACTTGATGCAGAGAGAGAGATAGATGTAGAGAGAGAGAGAGAGAGAGAGAGAGAGAGAGATGCAGAGAGAGAGAGAGACAGACAGACAGAGAGAACAGAGCTATCCAGGCCTGTGG
>NC_092164.1:10512174-10514674 GCF_045791955.1 Oncorhynchus clarkii lewisi | reverse complement strand
CCTGGTTAGAGTGTACTACAGTCATTTCTCTGCACAGAGAGAAACCACATCCTGGTTAGAGTGTACTACAGTCATTTCTCTACACAGAGAGAAACCACATCCTGGTTAGAGTGTACTAGAGTCATTTCTCTGCACAGAGAGAAACCACATCCTGGTTAGAGTGTACTACAGTCATTTCTCTACACAGAGAGAAACCACATCCTGGTTAGAGTGTACTGCAGTCATTTCTCCGCACAGAGAGAAACCACATCCTGGTTAGAGTGTACTACAGTCATTTCTCTGCACAGAGAGAAACCACATCCTGGTTAGAGTGTATTTCTCTACAGTCATTTCTCTGCACAGAGAGAAACCACATCCTGGTTAGAGTGTACTACAGTCATTTCTCTGCACAGAGAGAAACCACATCCTGGTTAGAGTGTACTACAGTCATTTCTCTGCACAGAGAGAAACCACATCCTGGTTAGAGTGTACTACAGTCATTTCTCTGCACAGAGAGAAACCACATCCTGGTTAGAGTGTACTACAGTCATTTCTCTGCACAGAGAGAAACCACATCCTGGGTTAGAGTGTACTACAGTCATTTCTCTGCACAGAGAGAAACCACATCCTTGTTAGAGTGTACTACAATCATTTCTCTGCACAGAGAGAAACCACATCCTGGTTAGAGTGTACTACAGTCATTTCTCTGCACAGAGAGAAACCACATCCTTGGTTAGAGTGTACTACAGTCATTTCTCTGCACAGAGAGAAACCACATCCTGGTTAGAGTGTACTACAGTCATTTCTCTGCACAGAGAGAAACCACATCCTGGTTAGAGTGTACTAAAGTCATTTCTCTACACAGAGAGAAACCACATCCTGGTTAGAGTGTACTACAGTCATTTCTCTGCACAGAGAGAAACCACATCCTGGTTAGAGTGTACTACAGTCATTTCTCTGCACAGAGAGAAACCACATCCTGGTTAGAGTGTACTACAGTCATTTCTCTACACAGAGAGAAACCACATCCTGGTTAGAGTGTACTACAGTCATTTCTCTGCACAGAGAGAAACCACATCCTGGTTAGAGTGTACTACAGTCATTTCTCTACACAGAGAGAAACCACATCCTGGTTAGAGTGTACTAGAGTCATTTCTCTACACAGAGAGAAACCACATCCTGGTTAGAGTGTACTACAGTCATTTCTCTGCACAGAGAGAAACCACATCCTGGTTAGAGTGTACTAAAGTCATTTCTCTACACATAGAGAAACCACATCCTGGTTAGAGTGTACTACAGTCATTTCTCTGCACAGAGAGAAACCACATCCTGGTTAGAGTGTACTACAGTCATTTCTCTACACAGAGAGAAACCACATCCTGGTTAGAGTGTACTACAGTCATTTCTCTGCACAGAGAGAAACCACATCCTGGTTAGAGTGTACTACAGTCATTTCTCTACACAGAGAGAAACCACATCCTGGTTAGAGTGTACTACAGTCATGTCTCTGCACTGCTGTGATGTTTGATCAATATGGTAATTCCGGTATTTTCTATGGTCCAACGAGTAGATGGATATTAAGGGGAGAGTTCAGAGGATCTCCCTGAAGTAACAGCCATCACATCACATCACAATATATAGCTGAGTTACAGCCAACACTGTGACTATAATATCTATTGTATTTGGTGCTGGTGTTGTTGAGTTACAGCCAACACTGTGACTATAATATCTAGTGTATTTGGTGCTGGTGTAGCTGAGTTACAGCCAACACTGTGACTATCTAGTGTATTTGGTGCTGGTGTGGCTGAGTTACAG
Source organism: Oncorhynchus clarkii lewisi (assembly GCF_045791955.1). Classification (NCBI taxonomy): domain Eukaryota; kingdom Metazoa; phylum Chordata; class Actinopteri; order Salmoniformes; family Salmonidae; genus Oncorhynchus; species Oncorhynchus clarkii. The sequence goes on along the minus strand of NC_092164.1, from coordinate 10,512,880 downwards.
CCAACACTGTGACTATAATATCTAGTGTATTTGGTGCTGGTTTAGATGAGTTACAGCCAACACTGTGACTATAGTATCTAGTGTAATTGGTGCTGGTAGAGCTGAGTTACAGCCAAAACGGTGACTATAGTATCTAGTGTATTTGGTGCTGGTTTATCTCTATCACTGTGAGGCTGGAAGTCACAGTTAAACATTATTCTCTCATGTAGCAGGCAGCAAATCAGGCTCTCCAATCCTCTCACTGGGTCTAGAGAGTTGACTTCTAGTGTGACTGTGTGCTATGATAGTAAAGCTGAGAGTCCTTGGGTCTTTTCTTTGACTCTGCAGAGAAATGTCTCTCTCTCTCTCTCTCTCTCTCTCTCTCTCTCTGTCTCTCTCTATCTGTCTCTGTCTCTGTCTCTCTCTCTCTCTCTGTCTCTCTCTCTCTCTCTCTCTGTCTCTCTCTCTCTCTCTCTGTCTCTCTCTCTCTCTCTATCTATCTCTCTCTCTGTCTCTCTCCCTCTCTCTCTCTCTCTATCTATCTCTCTCTCTGTCTCTCTCCCTCTCTCTCTGCCTGCGTGTGTTGAGCCAGCAACTTAAAGGAGTTATCTTTGCTGTAAAGTTCCTTGGCTGAAAAGGGCCCGTTAACACCACCGTGGCGCGAGAGTAAAGTCTCTTTTTAAGAAAGAGGAATCTCTTTTAAAGGGAGAAAGCCTTCACCTTAACC
>NC_092164.1:10494674-10509674 GCF_045791955.1 Oncorhynchus clarkii lewisi | reverse complement strand
AGAGAGAGACATTGTAAATAATATGAATTACCAGTAAAGAAAAAAGTGTAGTCTCGTTTGTTTCAGTTATTCATGAAATACTTTGAAATACAAAGTAAAACAAACAAACTTAGACAAAAAAACCTAAAAAACTAAAGTGATTGTATCTGTCCACATGTGGAGATAATTGAGGGTGGCGATTGTGTCTGAGGCCTCTATTGAAGGCCTCTATTAAAGGAGAGGATGAGACAGATGGGGGGATGACAGGTGGAGACAAGGTGAGAAGTAATCACACCGAGGCAGCACGGCATGCTGGGGAGGGACACACACACGCATGCACGCACACACACACACGCACACACACACACACACACACACACACACATAAAATAAGAACGAGAAACTGTCAAAAGGGACGTGTTACAGAGAAGGTGTAAAGAGAAGATGGTGAAGAGAGGAGAGGAAGAGGAGGAGATATGAGTGATGAAGGTGGAGAGAGTCGAGGAGGAGATGGTGGAGAGAGGAGAGGAAGAGGAGGAGATATGAAGAGAAGATGGTGAAGAGAGGAGAGGAAGAGGAGGAGATATGAGTGATGAAGGTGGAGAGAGTCGAGGAGGAGATGGTGGAGAGAGGAGAGGAAGAGGAGGAGATATGAAGAGAAGATGGTGAAGAGATGAGAGGAAGAGGAGGAGATATGAAGAGAAGATGGTGGAGAGAGGAGAGGAAGAGGAGGAGATATGAAGAAAAGATAGTGTAGAGAGGAGAGGAAGAGGAGGAGATATGAAGAGAAGATGGTGGAGAGAGGAGAGGAAGAGGAGGAGATATGAAGAGAAGATGGTGGAGAGAGGAGAGGAAGAGGAGGAGATATGAAGAAAATATAGTGTAGAGAGGAGAGGAAGAGGAGGAGATATGAGTGATGAAGGTGGAGAGAGGAGAGGAGGAGATGGTGAAGAGATGAGAGGAAGAGGAGGAGATATGAAGAGAAGATGGTGGAGAGAGGAGAGGAAGAGGAGGAGATATGAAGAAAAGATGGTGGAGAGAGGAGAGGAAGAGGAGGAGATATGAGTGATGAAGATGGAGAGGAAGAGGAGGAGATATGCGTGATGAAGGTGGAGAAGAAGAGGAGGGGATATGAGTGATGAAGGTGGAGAGGAAGAGGAGGGGATATAAGTGATGAAGGTGGAGAAGAAGAGGAGGGGATATGAGTAATGAAGGTGGAGAGTAAGAGGAGGAGATATGAGTGACGAAGGTGGAGAGGAAGAGGAGGAGATATGAGTGATGAAGGTGGAGAGGAAGAGGAGGAGAGGAGATATGAGTGATGATCGTGGAGAGGAAGAGGAGGAGAGGAGATGAGTGATGAAGGTGAAGAGGAAGAGGAGGAGAGGAGATATGAGTGATGAAGGTGGAGAGGAAGAGGAGGAGAGGAGATATGAGTGATGAAGGTGGAGAGGAAGAGGAGGAGAGGAGATATGAGTGATGAAGGTGGAGATGAAGAGGAGGAGAGGAGATATGAGTGATGAAGGTGGAGAGGAAGAGGAGGAGAGGAGATATGAGTGATGAAGGTGGAGATGAAGAGGAGGAGAGGAGATATGAGTGATGAAGGTGGAGAGGAAGAGGAGGAGAGGAGATATGAGTGATGAAGGTGGAGAGGAAGAGGAGGAGAGGAGATATGAGTGATGAAGGTGGAGATGAAGAGGAGGAGAGGAGATATGAGTGATGAAGGTGGAGATGAAGAGGAGGAGAGGAGATATGAGTGGGGAAAGGAAGTTAAAACCAGGACAACTGAAATCATATTTCTGTTGAGGAAACAGATTCACAGCTCCTGTCAAGACCTAGGCTCCGTCCCAACATGGCACCTCGTTCCCTACCTTCCTGTTCTACGGTAGTGCAACTATGGGCCCTGGTCAATGGTAGTGGACTATGTAGGGAATAGGGTGCCAGCCCTGGTCAATTGTAGTGGACTATATAGGGAATAGGGTGCCAGCCCTGGTCAATGGTAGTGGACTATATAGGGAATAGGGTGCCAGCCCTGGTCAATGGTAGTGGACTATATAGGGAATAGGGTGCCAGCCCTGGTCAATGGTATTGGACTATATAGGGAATAGGGTGCCAGCCCTGGTCAATGGGTGCTATATTAGGGAATAGGGTGCCAGCCCTGGTCAATGGTGGACTATATAGGGAATAGGGTGCCAGCCCTGGACTATATTAGGGAATAGGGTGCCAGGGTGCCAGCCCTGGTCAATGGTAGCCCTGGTCAATGGTAGTGGACTATATAGGGAATAGGGTGCCAATGGTAGTGCACTATATAGGGAATAGGGTGCCAGCCCTGGTCAATGGTAGTGGACTATATAGGGAATAGGGTGCCAGCCCTGGTCAATGGTAGTGGACTATATTAGGGAATAGGGTGCCAGCCCTGGTCAATGGTAGTGCACTATATAGGGAATAGGGTGCCAGCCCTGGTCAATGGTAGTGGACTATATAGGGAATAGGGTGCCAGCCCTGGTCAATGGTAGTGGACTATATAGGGAATAGGGTGCCAGCCCTGGTCAATGGTAGTGGACTATATAGGGAATAAGGTGCCAGCCCTGGTCAATGGTATTGGACTATATAGGGAATAGGGTGCCAGCCCTGGTCAATGGTAGTGGAATATATAGGGAATAGGGTGCCAGCCCTGGTCAATGGTATTGGACTATATAGGGAATAGGGTGCCAGCCCTGGTCAATGGTATTGGACTATATAGGGAACAGCGTGCCAGCCCTGGTCAATGGTAGTGCACTATATAGGGAATAGGGTGCCAGCCCTGGTCAATGGTAGTGCACTATATAGGGAATAGGGTGCCAGCCCTGGTCAATGGTAGTGTAATATATAGGGAATAGGGTGCCAGCCCTGGTCAATGGTAGTGGAATATATAGGGAATAGGGTGCCAGCCCTGGTCAATGGTATTGGACTATATAGGGAATAGCGTGCCAGCCATGGTCAATGGTAGTGCACTATATAGGGAATAGGGTGCCAGCCCTGGTCAATGGTAGTGCACTATATAGGGAATAGGGTGCCAGCCCTGGTCAATGGTAGTGGAATATATAGGGAATAGGGTGCCAGCCCTTGTCAATGGTGTTGGACTATATAGGGAATAGTGTGCCAGCCCTGGTCAATGGTAGTGCACTATATAGGGAATAGGGTGCCAGCCCTGGTCAATGGTAGTGCACTATATAGGGAATAGGGTGCCGTTTGTGATGCACTAACTGTCAGCTATTTCCATCCATGATATCTGTCTCCCTGAAAACCCATTGTGACTTAAAAAGGCCTATTTCACACCTTTTCAGTGAGGACCAAATTAACAGCAATACCGGCACTTTGATTGACAGAAGCAACACTGCTCGCTGCCCGGGACACAGCCGTGGCGATCCTGCTCTGAGAAGAAGAAGAAGGGCGTGAAGAATGAAAGCACGGTTATTCAGCGAACACCTTCACGTGTTGCACTGGAGAAAATATCATTTATAATTCACCAGCCGTGGATTTAAATGTCACTCATTATGTCTGAGAACGGGGCTGATTGACAGTTGATATTCAGAATCAAGCCGACGTTTGGCAGAGGTCTTCTTCTCCTCGTCACCGTGCCAACGCTTCAGGCTTCAGGCAGTCCACCGAGGCCTGCATGGAACTGTATACCCTCTCCTCTCCTCTCCTCTCCTCTCCTCTCCTCTCCTCTCCTCTCCTCTCCTCTCCTCTCCTCTCATCTCATCTCCTCTCCTCGCTTCTCGTCTGATCTCCTCTCCTCTCCTCTCCTCCCCTCTCCACTCCTCTCCTCTCTTCTCCTCTCCTCCGATACTCCGTCCTCTCCTCTATTCTCCCCAGATAATCCTCTCCTCTCCTCTCCTCGCTTCTCGTCTCCTCTCCTCTCCTCTCCCCTCACCTCACCTCACCTCACCTCTCCTCTCCTCTCCTCTCCTCTCCTCTCCTCTCATCTCCTCTCCTCGCTTCTCGTCTGATCTCCTCTCCTCTCCTCTCCTCCCCTCTCCACTCCTCTCCTCTCTTCTCCTCTCCTCCGATACTCCGTCCTCTCCTCTATTCTCCCCAGATAATCCTCTCCTCTCCTCTCCTCTCCTCGCTTCTCGTCTCCTCTCCTCTCCTCTCCCCTCACCTCACCTCACCTCTCCTCTCCTCTCCTCTCCTCTCCTGTCCTCGCTTCTCGTCTCCTCTCCTCTCATCTCCTCCCCTCTCCACTCCTCTCCTCTCTTCTCCTCTCCTCCAATACTCCGTCCTCTCCTCTCTTCTCCTCTCCTCTGATACTCCGTCCTCTCCTCTATTCTCCCCAGATAATCCTCTCCTTTCCTCTCCTCTCCTCTCCTCTCCTCTCCTCTCCTCTCCTCTCCTCTCCTCTCCTCTCCTCTCCTCTCCTCTCCTCTCCTCGCTTCTCGTCTCCTCTCCTCCCCTCACCTCTCCTCTCCTCTCCTCTCCTCTCCTCTCCTCTCCCCTCCCCTCACCTCACCTCACCTCTCCTCTCCTCTTCTCTCCTCTCCTCTCCTCTCCTCTCTTCCCAAGGCCAGTCCTCCATCCCTCCCTCTCACCATCCCTCCCTCCTCTCTTCCCAAGGCCAGTCATCCCTCCCTCCCTCCTCTCCTCTCGTCCCTCCTCTCTTCCCAAGTCCAGTAATCCCTCCCTCCCTCTCACCGTCCCTCCCTCCCTCCTCTCTTCCCAAGGCCAATCATCCCTCCCCCTCCTCTCCTTTCCTCCCTCCACTTCTCACTCCTCTCCTCCCTCCTCTCCTCCCAAGGCCACGCATCCCTCCTCTACTCTTCTCTCTCCTCTCCTCCCAAGGCCACTCATCACTCCTCTCTTCCCTCCTCCACACTTCTCTCTCCTCTCCTCCCAAGGCCACTCATCCCTCCTCTCCTCCCTCATCTACTCTTCTCTCTCCTCTCCTCCCAAGGCCACTCATCCCTCCACTCCTTCCTCCTCTACTCTTCTTTCTCCTCTCCTCCCAAGGCCACTCATCCCTCCACTCCTCCCTCCTCTACTCTTCTCTCTACTCTCCTCCCAAGCACACTCATCCCTCCTCTCCTCTCCTCCCTCCTCTTTTCCCTCCTCTACTCTCCTCCCTCTTCTCTCCTCCCAAGGCCACTCTTACCTCCTCTCCTCTCCTCCTCTCCTCTCCTCCTCTCCTCTCCTCTCCTCTCCTCTCCTCTCCTCTCCTCTCCTCTCCTCTCCTCTCCTCTCCTCTCCTCTCCTCTCCTCTCCCTCCTCCCTCTCTCCTCCCTCTCCTCTCGTCCCCTCCCTCCTCCCTCTCTCCTCCCTCTCCTCTCGTCCCCTCTCTCCTCCCTCTCCTCTCCTCTCCTCTCCTCTCCTCTCCTCTCCTCTCCCTCCTCCCTCTCTCCTCCCTCTCCTCTCCTCTCCTCTCTCCTCCCATAAGCTTAACTGCACCCAATAAACTATCACAGCAAGGTTTAAAGCCCTGGAAAATTATTCAAAGTGAGAGAAAAAAATTGCTGGGTAAAGATGTTAGATTTGAGATGGGAAACAAACCAAAGAAACAAACAAGCCCAAAATCATTCCTCCTTGTGCAGAGGACTGACTATAACATAACACACATGGATACAAGCTAGAGAAGACTGACTATATATGGATACAAGCTAGAGAGGATTGACTATAACATAACACACATGGATACAAGCTAGAGAAGACTGACTATATATGGATACAAGCTAGAGAGGACTGACTATAACGTAACACACATGGATACCAGCTAGAGAGGACTGACTATAACGTAACACAAATGGATACAAGCTAGAGAGGACTGACTATAACGTAACACACATGGATACAAGCTAGAGAGGACTGACTATAACGTAACACACATGGATACCAGCTAGAGAGGACTGACTATAACGTAACACACATGGATACCAGCTAGAGAGGACTGACTATAACGTAACACACATGGATACAAGCTAGAGAGGACTGACTATAACGTAACACACATGGATACAAGCTAGAGAGGACTGACTATAACGTAACACACATGGATACAAGCTAGAGAGGACTGACTATAACGTAACACACATGGATACCAGCTAGAGAGGACTGACTATAACGTAACACACATGGATACAAGCTAGAGAGGACTGACTATAACGTAACACACATGGATACAAGCTAGAGAGAACTGACTATAACGTAACACACATGGATACCAGCTAGAGAGGACTGAGTATAACGTAACACACATGGATACCAGCTAGAGAGGACTGACTATAACGTAACACACATGGATACAAGCTAGAGAGGACTGACTATAACGTAACACACATGGATACAAGCTAGAGAGGACTGACTATATATGGATACAAGCTAGAGAGGACTGACTATAATGTAACACACATGGATACAAGCTAGAGAGGACTAACTATATATGGATACACATCCACAACCACTCTCTCTCTCCCTCTGTATCCCTCCTTGTCTCTCTCCCTCCTCCGTCCTCTCCCCTCACTCCCCCTCTCTCTCCCTCCTCCGTCCTCTCCCCTCACTCCCCCTCTCTCTCCCTCCTCCGTCCTCTCCACTCAATCCCCCTCTCTCTCCCTCCTCCGTTCTCTCCCCTCACTCCCCCTCTCTCTCCCAACTCCCCTCTTTCCTCCCCCTCTCTAAGTGTATGCTGTGCAGGGTGATACCTCATCAGAATTGGGAAGGTGTTGATGTGAACGTCTATCCAGTAACTCACCACAGCCTACTGGTTAAACTGGGTGGTGGTTCTCAGATAACTCAACACAGCCTACTGGTTAAACTGGGTGGTGGTTCTCAGATAACTCAACACAGCCTACTGGTTAAACTGGGTGGTGGTTCTCAGATAACTCAACACAGCCTACTGGTTAAACTGGGTGGTGGTTCTCAGATAACTCAACACAGCCTACTGGTTAAACTGGGTGGTGGTTCTCAGATAACTCAACACAGCCTACTGGTTAAACTGGGTGGTGGTCGACAGATAACACAACACAGCCTACTGGTTAAACTGGGTGGTGGTCCTCAGATAACTCAACACAGCCTACTGGTTAAACTGGGTGGTGGTTCTCAGATAACTAAACACAGCCTACTGGTTAAACTGGGTAGTGATCCTCAGATAACTCAACACAGCCTACTGGTTAAACTGGGTAGTGATCCTCAGATAACTCAACACAGCCTACTGGTTAAACTGGGTGGTGGTCCCCAGATAACTCAACACAGCCTACTGGTTAAACTGGGTGGTGGTCCCCAGATAACTCACCACAGCCTACTGGTTAAACTGGGTAGTGATCCTCAGATAACTCAACACAGCCTACTGGTTAAACTGGGTGGTGTTCCTCAGATAACTCAACACAGCCTACTGGTTAAACTGGGTGGGAGTCCTCAGATAACTCAACACAGCCTACTGGTTAAACTGGGTGGGGGTCCTCAGATAACTCAACACAGCCTACTGGTTAAACTTGGTGGAGGTCCTCAGATAACTCAACACAGCCTACTGGTTAAACTGGGTGGTGGTCCCCAGATAACTCAACACAGCCTACTGGTTAAACTGGGTGGTGGTCCCCAGATAACTCAACACAGCCTACTGGTTAAACTGGGTGGTGGTCCTCAGATAACTCAACACAGCCTACTGGTTAAACTGGGTGGGAGTCCTCAGATAACTCAACACAGCCTACTGGTTAAACTGGGTGGGAGTCCTCAGATAACTCAACACAGCCTACTGGTTAAACTGGGTGGTGGTTCTCAGATAACTCAACACAGCCTACTGGTTAAACTGGGTAGTGGTCCTCAGATAACTCAACACAGCCTACTGGTTAAACTGGGTGGTGGTCGACAGATAACTCAACACAGCCTACTGGTTAAACTGGGTGGTGGTTCTCAGATAACTCAACACAGCCTACTGGTTAAACTGGGTAGTGGTCCTCAGATAACTCAACACAGCCTACTGGTTAAACTGGGTGGTGGTCCTCAGATAACTCAACACAGCCTACTGGTTAAACTGGGTAGTGGTCCTCAGATAACTCAACACAGCCTACTGCTTAAACTGGGTGGGGTTGTCTATCACCAGTTCAGTCTGTCTCCCAAATGGCACTCTATTCTCTTTATAGTCCCCTACATTACCCTATTCCCTATATGCATATACCCAAGCTCTCTCTTTATCGCTCTCTCCCTGTCTCTGTCTCATTCTCTCATTTGGGACACGTCCCAGCTCCGTTCTACATAGCCATGGACCCAGGGGTACTGAACAATGAGATTAGACCTCCTGGGCCACCGTACCTCCTTTCCTCAGCCCCCCTCCCTACCCTCTGGCACTACCGGCTAATCCCCAATGCCACCCAGAGATCACTGAGCAGCTTGCAGAGCCCGTTTGTTGCTTACTGCTGTGGAATGCTGCTGCTGCTGTTAGGTGACAGTGACTCAGACACTCGGTGATTCCATTTTTAATCCAACTCCTCAGCAACAAGGCTGAGATTTTGCACGGCAGACAGTTTAAATGAATAAAATAGGATTTATGATGATGAAGGTGAAGAAACCACTACTTTTTTTTATAAAATATATATATAAAATAGGCTGTCAGCAAAGAGATGTTTTGCGTGGTTGGGATCACGTGCTGTTATCTCTGAATGAAACAATAAAGAGTTTACCCCCGTCTCACCCCGTCCCACCCAGTCTCCCCCCGTCTCACCCCGTCTCATCCCGTCTCATCCCGTCTCACCCCGTCTCCCCCCGTCTCCCCCGTCTCACCCCGTCTCACCCCGTCTCACCCCGTCTCCCCCGTCTCACCCCGTCTCACCCCGTCTCACCCCGTCTCACCCCGTCTCCCCCGTCTCCCCCGTCTCCCCCGTCTCATCCCGTCTCACCCCGTCTCCCCCGTCTCCCCCGTCTCATCCCGTCTCACCCCGTCTCCCCCCGTCTCACCCCGTCTCACCCCGTCTCACCCCGTCTCCCCCCGTCTCCCCCGTCTCACCCCGTCTCACCCCGTCTCACCCCGTCTCCCCCCGTCTCCCCCCGTCTCACCCCGTCTCCCCCTGTCTCACCCCGTCTCACCCCGTCTCACCCCGTCTCAACCTCTTTTCATTTAGGATATTTACATTGGGTATTATGTGTAGCTTTACTAATTGCACGATGTTAATTGTTAACATGAATTAGACAATGGCTGTCAAGGTCCCCTCTGGACTGGACAGATAACATTCAGCTAGCACCTCTACTGCAATGCAATGTCAGTGAATAGACGGCCATTCAAACAGGAGCAAATCAGCATTAAGATGCAGTGTGTATGGGAATGTTTTGTGTGGCAGGTGTTAGATTTATTTACAGAACATATTACAAATTGACCTTCTTTACCACCTACAATAAAGAAGAAAGCAAGAAAGGGAGAGAGAGAGACAGAGAGAGAGACAGACAGAGAGAGACAGAGAGAGAGAGAGAGAGACAGAGAGAGAGACAGAGAGACACAGAGAGAGAGAGAGAGAGACAGAGAGAGAGAGACAAAAACACAGAGAGACAGAGAGACAGAGAGACACAGAGAGAGAGATGCAGAGAGAGAGAGAGGGAGATGCAGAGAGAGAGAGAGAGAGACAGAGAGAGAGAGACTTGCTTTGGCAATGCTAACATGTTTCCCATGCCAATAAAGCCCCTTGAATTGAATGAAATTGAATTGAGAGACAGAGAAAGAGACAGAGAGAGACAGAGAGAGAGCGAGAGAGAGAGACAGAGAGACAGAGAGAGAGACAGACAGACAGAGACAGAGAGAGAGAGAGAAAGAGAGAGAGAGAGAGAGAGAGAGAGAGAGAGAGAGAGAGAGAGAGAGAGAGAGAGAACAATAACTAGTACAAGAAGAATCAGATAGCAGGAGAAGAGAGATATACTTCAATAGTAGAAGTACATATTAAAGCCAGTTATAGTGAAGTGTATTTAACATCAATGAGACTCATTCTGAGTAAATGAAGATACATTAAAGTGTCGGCTCATACATTTGACTTATATTCCTCTCCCAGGCCTCGACGTTAAAGCCTAGTTTCTCTTTACCTTGGCCTAGCCTTGCCCACTCACGCATGCCCGCCTGCCCGCCTGCCCGCCCGCCTACCTGCCTGGGATGAGTACTGTTTGCCAAAAGATTGAAGCTACGTTCCAAATCACACCCTATTACCTTTACAGTGCACTACTTTCAACCAGGGCCAATAGGGAATAGGGTGCCAGAAGCAGTAGAACCCCAGTGACATCATTTCAGTTCTATTCAGTTGTCTGTTGTGTTGTGCTTTTGGAATGTTGGATTTAAGATGGATTGTAAACAGGTTCTGTAATAGAATGTTCAGGGATCATTTAGATTGAAGCTGGATTGTAAACAGGTTCTGTAATAGAATGTTCAGGGATCATTTAGATTGAAGCTGGATTATAAACAGGTTCTGTAATAGAATGTTCAGGGATCATTTGGATTGAAGCTGGATTGTAAAACAGGTTCTGTAATAGAATGTTCAGGGATCATTTAGATTGAAGCTGGATTATAAACAGGTTCTGTAATAGAATGTTCAGGGATCATTTAGATTGAAGCTGGATTATAAAACAGGTTCTGTAATAGAATGTTCAGGGATCATTTAGATTGAAGCTGGATGGTAAACAGGTTCTGTAATAGAATGTTCAGGGATCATTTAGATTGAAGCTGGATTATAAACAGGTTCTGTAATAGAATGTTCAGGGATCATTTAGATTGAAGCTGGATTGTAAACAGGTTCTGTAATAGAATGTTCAGGGATCATTTAGATTGAAGCTGGATGGTAAACAGGTTCTGTAATAGAATGTTCAGGGATCATTTAGATTGAAGCTGGATGGTAAACAGGTTCTGTAATAGAATGTTCAGGGATCATTTAGATTGAAGCTGGATTGTAAAACAGGTTCTGTAATAGAATGTTCAGGGATCATTTAGATTGAAGCTGGATTGTAAACAGGTTCTGTAATAGAATGTTCAGGGATCATTTAGATTGAAGCTGGATGGTAAACAGGTTCTGTAATAGAATGTTCAGGGATCATTTAGATTGAAGCTGGATGGTAAACAGGTTCTGTAATAGAATGTTCAGGGATCATTTAGATTGAAGCTGGATTGTAAACAGGTTCTGTAATAGAATGTTCAGGGATCATTTAGATTGAAGCTGGATGGTAAACAGGTTCTGTAATAGAATGTTCAGGGATCATTTAGATTGAAGCTGGATTATAAACAGGTTCTGTAATAGAATGTTCAGGGATCATTTAGATTGAAGCTGGATTGTAAACAGGTTCTGTAATAGAATGTTCAGGGATCATTTAGATTGAAGCTGGATGGTAAACAGGTTCTGTAATAGAATGTTCAGGGATCATTTAGATTGAAGCTGGATGGTAAACAGGTTCTGTAATAGAATGTTCAGGGATCATTTAGATTGAAGCTGGATTGTAAAACAGGTTCTGTAATAGAATGTTCAGGGATCATTTAGATTGAAGCTGGATTGTAAACAGGTTCTGTAATAGAATGTTCAGGGATCATTTAGATTGAAGCTGGATGGTAAACAGGTTCTGTAATAGAATGTTCAGGGATCATTTAGATTGAAGCTGGATGGTAAACAGGTTCTGTAATAGAATGTTCAGGGATCATTTAGATTGAAGCTGGATTGTAAACAGGTTCTGTAATAGAATGTTCAGGGATCATTTAGATTGAAGCTGGATTGTAAACAGGTTCTGTAATAGAATGTTCAGGGATCATTTAGATTGAAGCTGGATTGTAAAACAGGTTCTGTAATAGAATGTTTAGGGATCATTTAGATTGAAGCTGGATTGTAAAACAGGTTCTGTAATAGATTGTTCAGGGATCATTTAGATTGAAGCTGGATTGTAAACAGGTTCTGTAATAGAATGTTCAGGGATCATTTGGATTGAAGCTGGATTGTAAACAGGTTCTGTAATAGAATGTTCAGGGATCATTTAGATTGAAGCTGGATTGTAAAACAGGTTCTGTAATAGATATGTTGAAACACCCTGCCCAGTTTCCAGGCATACTGCCTATAAAATTAATGTGAAGATTTGTTGAAACACCCTGCCCAGTTTCCAGGCATACTGCCTTTAGGATTCATGTGAAGATATGTTGAACCCCCTGCCCAGTTTCCAGGCATACTGCCTATAGGATTCATGTGAAGATATGTTGAACCCCCTGCCCAGTTTCCAGGCATACTGCCTATAGGATTCATGTGAAGATATGTTGAAACCCCCTGCCCAGTTTCCAGGCATACTGCCTTTAGGATTCATGTGAAGATATGTTGAAACACCCTGCCCAGTTTCCAGGCATACTGCCTATAGGATTCATGTGAAGATATGTTGAAACCCCCCTGCCCAGTTTCCAGGCATACTGCCTATAGTGCATTCGAAGAGGTGCAGAGACAGTGAAGGGAGGTATTAAAGGCCCACTCCTGTCAAAAACAGGTTTTTCCTGTGTTTTAAATATTTTTTTCCACACTCTGTTGGAAAATACTCTGAAATTGTAAGAAATTATGATAATGCCCTTTTAGTGTAAAATGCTGACATTTCAGCGTGTTTTTTTGGTAGGATGGAGTCCTGGTGACATCACCAATGGTGAAGATGAGTTCATAGACCAATAAGATTGAGAGTTCCAAACCTATCTGCCAATAACAGCCAGTTTTCTAGCTAGTTTTTTTTTGACCTTTTTAGCATTTCTGTATTGTGTCGCTATGGTACCTAGTCAAAAAGGGAATAGAATTCCATTTGGGACACAACCCAACGTGTCTTTATCTAGTGGGAGGTGGTCATTTCAGCGTTGTGTCCCTGTGGACCCTAGTCAAAAGTAGTGGGCGATTAGAATTCCATTTGGGACACAACCCAACGTGTCTTTATCTAGTGGGAGGTGGTCATTTCAGCGTTGTGTCCCTGTGGACCCTAGTCAAAAGTAGTGGGCGATTAGAATTCCATTTGGGACACAGGCCAACATGTCTTTATCAAGTGGGAGGTGGTCATTTCATTTGAACACAGTGAGGATATTGGGGGACAGGGCATAATGAGAAATCAGAAGGACAACTGCTGGGAACACAGCCCACTCAGTATTCCACAGTTGGTCTGGCATCCATCACTCTTAGCTGACAGGTCTAGGTGAACCGACACTGGCTGGTGTGTAGGAGGAAGGTGTGTGGCAGGTGTGTGTCTGTCTGTCTGTGTGTGTGTGTGTGTGTGTGTGGCAGGTAAGAGAGCGAGAAAGAGGGAGAGCGAGAGAATGACAAGGGGAGTGAGAGATGGAGAGTGGGAGGGAGAGTGATAGAGAGAGAGAGGGGGGTGAGAAGTGGAGAAATGGAGGGAGTGTGGGAGAGCGAGAGACAGAGAGAGAGAGAGGGGGAGAGAGAGAGAGGGGTGTGTGAGAGATGGAGAGAGAGAGAGAGAGAGAGAGAGAGAGAGGTGTGTGAGAGATGGAGAGAGCGAGACAGAGAGAGAGAGAGAGAGAGAGAGAGAGAGAGAGATAGAGAGAGAGAGGGAGGGAGAGAGGGAGAGAGAGAGGGAGAGAGGGAGAGAGAGAGAGAGAGAGTGAGAGAGAGAGAGAGAAAGAGAGAGAGAGAGGGGTGTGAGAGAGATGGAGAGTGAGAGAGGGGGAGAGAGAGAGAGAGAGAGAGAGAGGGAGGGAGAGAGGGAGAGAGAGAGAGGGAGAGAGAGAGAGGGAGAGAGAGAGAGAGAGAGAGAGAGAGGGGTGTGTGAGAGATGGAGAGAGAGAGCGAGAGAGAGAGAGAGCGAGAGAGAGAGAGAGAGAGAGAGAGAGAGAGAGAGAGAGACACAAAATCATATTGTAGGCTTAATAATGGATAGCACACATGTGCACCGACACACACACACACACACACACACACACACACACACACACACACACACACACACACACACACACACGCACACACACACACACACACACACACTTCAGGCATTAACACGGTCTTGTCCTGCTCTACAAAGGATGCTCTGCATTGCAGAAGAATGGAGGGTTTTCATCAGATTGATAATGTGTAGGAGACAGAGAATTAGGCAGCGAGACATCTAGCATCCCTCATTTCCACCAGAGCCTTTGAGTGATGTTGATCTGATGTGTGATCAGGGAGACGGGGGGGAGACGGGGGGAGACGGGGGGAGACGGGGTGAGACGGGGTGAGACGGGGGGAGACGGGGGGAGACGGGGTGAGGCGGGGGGAGACGGGGTGAGATGGGGGTGAGACGGGGTGAGACGGGGTGGGATGGGGGTGAGACGGGGTGAGACGGGGTTGGTTTACTGTATTCAGTTCCATCAGAACGTTGGTTTACTGTAATTAGTTATATCAGAGAACATTGGTTTACTGTAATGAATTATATCAGAGAACATTGGTTTACTGTATTTAGTTAAATCAGAGAACATTGGTTTACTGTAATTAGTTATATCAGAGAACATCGGTTTACTGTATTCAGTTATATCAGAACATTGGTTTACTGTATTCAGTTCCATCAGAACATTGGTTTACTGAAATCAGTTCAATCAGAGAACATCGGTTTACTGTAATTAGTTAAATCAGAGAACATCGGTTTACTGTATTCAGTTATACCAGAACATTGGTTTACTGTAATTAGTTGTATCAGAGAACATTGGTTTACTGTATTCAGTTCCATCAGAACATTGGTTCACTGTAACTAGTTATTTCAGAGAACATTGGTTTACTGTATTCAGTTCCATCAGAACATTGGTTTACTGTAATTAGTTATATCAGAGAACATTGGTTTACTGTAATTAGTTCTATCAGAGAACATTGGTTTACTGTAATCAGTTCTATCAGAGAACATTGGTTTACTGTAATTAGTTATTTCAGAGAACATTGGTTTACTGTAATTAGTTATATCAGGGAACATTGGTTTACTGTAATTAGTTCTATCAGAGAACATTGGTTTACTGTAATCAGTTCTATCAGAGTACATTGGTTTACTGTAATTAGTTATTTCAGAGAACATTGGTTTACTGTAATTAGTTATATCAGGGAACATTGG
>NC_092164.1:10477174-10489674 GCF_045791955.1 Oncorhynchus clarkii lewisi | reverse complement strand
AGCGTTTTCTTGTCACTCAGCCGTGCAGCTAGTCCAAGTAATGACATCTTAATGAATGGCACCCTATTCCCTATAGGCCCTGGTCAAATGGCACCCTATTCCCTATGGGCCCCTGGTCAAATGGCACCCTATTCCCTATAGGCCCTGGTCAAATGGCACCCTATTCCCTATAGGACCTGGTCAAATGGCACCCTATTCCCTATGGGCCCCTGGTCAAATGGCACTCTATTCCTTATAGGCCCTGGTCAAATGGCACCCTATTCCCTATAGGACCTGGTCAAATGGCACCCTATTCCCTATGGGCCCTATTCCCTATAGGCCCTGGTCGAATGGCACCCTATTCCCTATGGGCCCTATTCCCTATAGGCCCTGGTCAAATGGCACCCTATTCCCTATAGGCCCTGGTCAAATGGCACCCTATTCCCTATAGGCCCTGGTCAAATGGCACCCTATTCCCTATAGGCCCTGGTCAAATGGCACCCTATTCCCTAAAGAGTTCACTACTTTTAACCAGAGCCAATAGAGTATATAAGGGGGCAAAAGGGCCCTATTTGGGACGTGGAAGTCTTTGCATGTGAAGACATGTGTTTTGTGGCTGGGTGTGGATAACCACTAAAACACTACTGGGACGATGCTTTAATGGTTCCTTCAATATTTAATGACCAAGACATGTTCTGTCGTCGCTTTTTCCCCCATTTTCACGGAGAGATGTCGTAAAAACAAGCTGACAATGTGTAGTATGTCGTGGACTGTTTTTACTGTGACAAGAGTTACAGGAAGTACAACCCACTGTTATAACACTGGAACACTGTTAGAACAGTAGAACACTGTTAGAACACTGTTAGAACAGTAGAACACTATTAGAACACTAGAACACTGTTAGAACACTAGAACACTATTAGAACACTAGAACACTGTTAGAACAGTAGAACACTGTTAGAACACTAGAACACTATTAGAACAGTAGAACACTGTTAGAACACTAGAACACTATTAGAACACTAGAACACTGTTAGAACACTAGAACACTGTTAGAACAGTAGAACACTGTTAGAACACTAGAACACTATTAGAACAGTAGAACACTGTTAGTACAGTAGAACACTGTTAGAACACTAGAACACTATTAGAACACTAGAACACTGTTAGAACAGTAGAACACTGTTAGTACACAGTGTTATTCATCTATCAGTTGAACTAAAGATAAACACCTTATAGAATACACTGGTTGGGGAAAAGTACCCTGGTAGTATTAGTGAATCCTGTTTGGTTGGGGAAAGGTACCCTGGTACTATTAGAGAATCCTGTTTGGTTGGGGAAAAGTACCCTGGTACTATTAGTGAATCCTGTTTGGTTGGGGAAAAGTACCCTGGTACTATTAGAGAATCCTGTTTGGTTGGGGAAAGGTACCCTGGTACTATTAGAGAATCCTGTTTGGTTGGGGAAAAGTACCCTGGTAGTATTAGTGAATCCTGTTTGATTGGGGAAAAGTACCCTGGTAATATTAGTGAATCCTGTTTGGTTGGGGAAAAGTACCCTGGTAGTATTAGTGAATCCTGTTTGATTGGGGAAAAGTACCCTGGTAGTATTAGTGAATCCTGTTTGATTGGGGAAAAGTACTAGAACACTATTAGAACACTAGAACACTGTTAGAACACTAGAACACTGTTAGAACACTAGAACACTGTTAGAACAGTAGAACACTGTTAGAACACTAGAACACTATTAGAACACTAGAACACTGTTAGAACAGTAGAACACTGTTAGTACAGTAGAACACTGTTAGAACACTAGAACACTATTAGAACACTAGAACACTGTTAGAACAGTAGAACACTGTTAGTACACAGTGTTATTCATCTATCAGTTGAACTAAAGATAAACACCTTATAGAATACACTGGTTGGGGAAAAGTACCCTGGTAGTATTAGTGAATCCTGTTTGGTTGGGGAAAAGTACCCTGGTACTATTAGAGAATCCTGTTTGGTTGGGGAAAAGTACCCTGGTAATATTAGAGAATCCTGTTTGGTTGGGGAAAAGTACCCTGGTAATATTAGTGAATCCTGTTTGGTTGGGGAAAAGTACCCTGGTAGTATTAGTGAATCCTGTTTGATTGGGGAAAAGTACCCTGGTAATATTAGTGAATCCTGTTTGGTTGGGGAAAAGTACCCTGGTAGTATTAGTGAATCCTGTTTGATTGGGGAAAAGTACCCTGGTAGTATTAGTGAATCCTGTTTGATTGGGGAAAAGTACCCTGGTAATATTAGTGAATCCTGTTTGGTTGGGGAAAAGTACCCTGGTAATATTAGTGAATCCTGTAAATGTTGTTGTTTTGTAGTTCACCCGATGCAGATAGTAGATTGGTTCCAACTGGCCTTGGAGCTTTTGTGGTTGAAGTCAACAAGAGGGCAGTGCATTGATGCTGTAATTTATTTCTGGAAGCATTGTCCCCTCTGATGATGATGGTACTGCCTAGCCCAGGGTTGTCTCTGAAATTACACTCTATTCCGATGTCCCCAAATGGCACCCTATTCCCTATGGGCCCCTGGTCAAATGGCACCCTATTCCCTATGGGCCCCTGGTCAAATGACACCCTATTCCCTATGGGCCCTGGTCAAATGACACCCTATTCCCTATGGGCCCTATTCCCTATGGGCCCCTGGTCAAATGACACCCTATTCCCTATGGGCCCCTGGTCAAATGACACCCTATTCCCTATGGGCCCTGGTCAAATGACACCCTATTCCCTATGGGCCCTGGTCAAATGACACCCTATTCCCTATGGGCCCTATTCCCTATGGGCCCTGGTGAAATGGCACCCTATTCCCTATGGGCCCCTGGTCAAATGGCACCCTTTTCCTTATAGGCCCTGGTCAAATTGGACCCTACTCCCTATAGGCCCTGGTCAAATGGCACCCTATTCCCTATAGGCCCTGGTCAAATGGCACCCTATTCCCTATAGGCCCTGGTCAAATGGCACCCTATTCCTTATAGGCCCTGGTCAAATGGCACCCTATTCCCTATAGGCCCATGTCAAATGGCACCCTATTCCCTATAGGCCCTGGTCAAATCGGACCCTATTCCTTATAGGCCCTGGTCAAATGGCACCCTATTCCCTATAGGCCCTGGTCAAATCGGACCCTATTCCTTATAGGCCCTGGTCAAATGGCACCCTATTCCCTATAGGCCCAGGTCAAATGGCACCCTGTATATTTTAAAGGCAGACAGTGTTCCCTCTGCCAGTCAGCTACATGGTTCAGCCCAGGTTCAGTTGATCTGTACAACATGGTCAGGTGAAGTGGCCAGAGACAGAACGAGGCCTGGAATAGACAGTAGAGGAAACGTAGAGGACAGACAGCCACTCACTAAAGTTAAGGTTTGAATGTTTTTTTGTCAACACAGATTTGAATATATTTTTTATTGATATGACATTACATCATAACATAACACTAACAACAACAATAACATAACAACCAACAATACAGTGTAGTGGTATCCAGGGTAACTGGGCCCTGTCTGATGTAGTGTCCTCCAGGGTAACTGGGCCCTGTCTGGTGTAGTGTCCTCCAGGGTAACTGGGCCCTGTCTGGTGTCGTGGGCTCCCGGGTAACTGGGCCCTGTCTGGTGTCGTGGGCTCCAAGGTAACTGGGCCCTGCTGGTGTCGTGGGCTCCCGGGAAACTGGGCTCTGTCTGGTGTAGTGGGCTCCAAGGTAACTGGGCCCTGTCTGGTATCGTGGGCTCCCGGGTAACTGGGCCCTGCTGGTGTCGTGGGCTCCCTGGTAACTGGGCCCTGTCTGGTGTAGTGGGCTCCAAGGTAACTGGGCCCTGTCTGGTGTCGTGGGCTCCCGGGTAACTGGGCCCTGTCTGGTGTAGTGGGCTCCAAGGTAACTGGGCCCCGTCTGGTGTCGTGGTATCCAGGGTAACTGGGCCCTGTCTGTTGTCGTGGTCTCCAGGGTAACTGGGCCCTGTCTGGTGTAGTGTCCTTCAGGGTACCTGGGCCCTGTCTGGTGTAGTGTCCTCCAGGGTAACTGGGCCCTGTCTGGTGTCGTGGGCTCCCGGGTAACTGGGCCCTGTCTAGTGTAGTGGTCTCCAGGGTAACTGGGCCCTGTCTGTTGTCGTGGGCTCCCGGGTAACTGGGCCCTGTCTGGTGTAGTGTCCTTCAGGGTAACTGGGCCCTGTCTGGTTTAGTGTCCTCCAGGGTAACTGGGCCCTGTCTGGTGTAGTGTCCTTCAGGGTAACTGGGCCCTGTCTGGTGTAGTGTCCTCCAGGGTAACTGGGCCCTGTCTGGTGTCGTGGGCTCCCGGGTAACTGGGCCCTGTCTGGTGTCGTGGGCTCCAAGGTAACTGGGCCCTGCTGGTGTCGTGGGCTCCCGGGAAACTGGGCTCTGTCTGGTGTAGTGGGCTCCAAGGTAACTGGGCCCTGTCTGGTATCGTGGGCTCCCGGGTAACTGGGCCCTGCTGGTGTCGTGGGCTCCCTGGTAACTGGGCCCTGTCTGGTGTAGTGGGCTCCAAGGTAACTGGGCCCTGTCTGGTGTCGTGGGCTCCCGGGTAACTGGGCCCTGTCTGGTGTAGTGGGCTCCAAGGTAACTGGGCCCCGTCTGGTGTCGTGGTATCCAGGGTAACTGGGCCCTGTCTGTTGTCGTGGTCTCCAGGGTAACTGGGCCCTGTCTGTTGTAGTGTCCTTCAGGGTACCTGGGCCCTGTCTGGTGTAGTGTCCTCCAGGGTAACTGGGTCCTGTCTGGTGTAGTGGTCTCCAGGGTAACTGGGCCCTGTCTGTTGTCGTGGGCTCCCGGGTAACTGGGCCCTGTCTGGTGTAGTGTCCTTCAGGGTAACTGGGCCCTGTCTGGTTTAGTGTCCTCCAGGGTAACTGGGCCCTGTCTGGTGTAGTGTCCTTCAGGGTAACTGGGCCCTGTCTGGTTTAGTGTCCTCCAGGGTAACTGGGCCCTGTCTGGTGTAGTGTCCTCCAGGGAAACTGGGCCCTGTCTGGTATCCTTCAGGGTAACTGGGCCCTGTCTGGTGTAGTGTCCTTCAGGGTAACTGGGCCCTGTCTGGTTTAGTGTCCTCCAGGGTAACTGGGCCCTGTCTGGTGTAGTGTCCTTCAGGGTAACTGGGCCCTGTCTGGTGTAGTGTCCTTCAGGGTAACTGGGCCCTGTCTGGTTTAGTGTCCTCCAGGGTAACTGGGCCCTGTCTGGTGTAGTGTCCTCCAGGGTAACTGGGCCCTGTCTGGTGTAGTGTCCTCCAGGGTAACTGGGCCCTGTCTGGTGTAGTGGGCTCCAGGGTAACTGGGCCCTGTCTGGTGTAGTGGGCTCCAGGGTAACTGGGCCCTGTCTGGTGTAGTGGGCTCCAGGGTAACTGGGCCCTGTCTGGTGTAGTGTCCTCCAGGGTAACTGGGCCCTGTCTGGTGTAGTGTCCTCCAGGGTAACTGGGCCCTGTCTGGTGTAGTGTCCTCCAGGGAAACTGGGCCCTGTCTGTTGTCGTAGGCTCCCGGGTAACAATCAGTATTAAATTAGCTACTGATCCCACAGCAGTTTGCTGGGTGCCAGGGTTTTAATTAAATAGTTCCCCCTATGACTGGAAATATTGGAAGGAGATGCAACATGCATCCCAAACGGGCAACCTAGTCCCTTTATAGTGCACTACTTTGGACCAGCTCTGGTGGTGCGCTATACAAAATAAGTGGACTATGAAGGGAATTAAGGGAGCCATTTGGGACGGAGACTCACACAGTTACTTACAGTTGTTCCCATTCATATTTGTATCAATATAATAACTAGATAGTCATTGTACATGAACTACACTTGGTGGGACTTGCTATACCTATTTAAGTGATTTTTTTTTTGTGGTAGTGGTTAACATTTAAAATGTTTGACTTTACTATTTAACCCCGTGGAAGTCTAAAAACAATTCCCATCAAAATCCGTCAGTTTAATCTAGAGAGATTTCTGATGTACTTTTCATTTGGATGCGTATCAATCTGCCACATCCGCCGATGTCACACTTCAGCATCTGAGGTGAAAGGTGACAGAACTAGAGAGGTGTTTGACAGACCAGGAGACAGCCCATCTGAGGTGAAAGGTGACAGAACTAGAGAGGTGTTTGTCAGACCAGGAGACAGCCCATCTGAGGTGAAAGGTAACAGAACTAGAGAGGTGTTTGTCAGACCAGGAGACAGCCCATCTGAGGTGAAAGGTACCCGGGAGTGGTGTTTGTCAGACCAGGAGACAGCCCATCTGAGGTGAAAGGTGACAGAACTAGAGTGGTGTTTGTCAGACCATGAGACAGCCCATCTGAGTTGAAAGGTGACAGAGTGGTGTTTGTCAGACCATGAGACAGCCCATCTGAGGTGAAAGGTGACAGAACTAGAGAGGTGTTTGACAGACCATAAGACAGCCCATCTGATGTGAAAGGTGACAGAGTGGTGTTTGACAGACCATGAGACAGCCCATCTGAGGTGAAAGGTACCCGGGAGTGGTGTTTGTCAGACCAGGAGACAGCCCATATGAGGTGAAAGGTGACAGAACTAGAGAGGTGTTTGTCAGAACAGGAGACATCCCATCTGAGGTGAAAGGTGACAGAGAGGTGTTTGTCAGACCAGGAGACAGCCCATCTGAGGTGAAAGGTGACAGAGAGGTGTTTGAAATGGACATTCCAGTTCAAAGATAATGATGGAAGTCCCCGTGTTGGCAACTGGTTTCCTTGTATAATGGCCTGTATAATGGCCTACTGTAGCTCTGATTGGCTATGGCGCAACCGGTCTGCATAGACTACTGTTCTGGACGAGACAAATGTTTTTTATTAGGTTTTATTCACTGCAGTGTCTATAAATTGTCCAAAAACGCACGGCTACTTTCTCACTCTATATTGCTGTAGAATTGCTAAAGGCACAAATACCTTAGAATAAGTAATCCCGAAACATTCTAAGAATACGTAATCCCGAAACATTCTAAGAATACGTAATCCCGAAACATTCTAAGAATACGTAATCCCAAAACATTCTAAGAATACGTAATCCCGAAACATTCAAAGAATACGTAATCCCGAAACATTCTAAGAATACGTAATCCCGAAACATTCTAAGAATACGTAATCCCGAAACATTCTAAGAATACGTAATCCCGAAACATTCTAAGAATACGTAATCCCGAAACATTCTAAGAATATGTAATCCCGAAAAATTCTAAGAATACGTAATCCCGAAACATTCTAAGAATACGTAATCCCGAAACATTCTAAGAATACGTAATCCCGAAACATTCAAAGAATACGTAATCCCGAAACATTCTAAGAATACGTAATCCCGAAACATTCTAAGAATACGTAATCCCGAAACATTCTAAGAATACGTAATCCCGAAACATTCTAAGAATACGTAAACCCGAAACATTCTAAGAATACGTAATCCAGAAACATTCTAAGAATACGTAATCCCGAAACATTCTAAGAATACGTAATCCCGAAACACTCTAAGAATACGTAATCCCGAAACATTCTAAGAATACGTAATCCCGAAACATTCTAAGAATACGTAATCCCGAAACATTCTAAGAATACGTAATCCCGAAACATTCTAAGAATACGTAATCCCGAAACATTCTAAGAATACGTAATCCCGAAACATTCTAAGAATACGTAATCCCGAAACATTCTAAGAATACGTAATCCCGAAACATTCTAAGAATACGTAATCCCAAAACATTCTAAGAATACGTAATCCCGAAAAATTCAAAGAATACGTAATCCCGAAACATTCTAAGAATACGTAATCCCGAAACATTCTAAGAATACGTAATCCCGAAACATTCTAAACATACGTAATCCCGAAACATTCTAAGAATACGTAATCCCGAAACATTCTAAACATACGTAATCCCGAAACATTCTAAGAATACGTAATCCCGAAACATTCTAAGAATACGTAATCCCGAAACATTCTAAGAATACGTAATCCCGAAACATTCTAAGAATTCGTAATCCCGAAACATTCTAAGAATACGTAATCCCAAAACATTCTAAGAATACGTAATCCCGAAACATTCAAAGAATACGTAATCCCGAAACATTCTATGAATACGTAATCCCGAAACATTCTAAGAATACGTAATCCCGAAACATTCTAAGAATACGTAATCCCGAAACATTCTAAGAATACGTAATCCCAAAACATTCTTATGAATGAATTTATGAAAATGTGAAAATGACCATATCTAAGTGCTCGCTTGTCAGAAAGTGTTTTTTTAAAAGGTGTTATATTCTTCCTGGGGGTGTATATGAACACATTTGAATAATATTTAATGTTGCGAAATGCTGTCAGTTCCAGTTTAAAGTCGGGACCTTTTTGCTTCTCAAGTCCCAACTAATAACTGGAACATTTAAACGTGTTGTATTGCAGAGGGAATATTGACTCAACAGGAATGTGTGTGTGTGTGTGTGTGTGTGTGTGTGTGTGTGTGTGTGTGTGTGTGTGTGTGTGTGTGTGTGTGTGCCTGTGCGTGTGTGCGTGTGTGTGTGTGTGTGTGTGTGAGTAAGAGTGTGAACACATGTAGTCATCCTGTCTGTCTGTATATGATATAAACCCATGAGCCTGTATCCTTCCCCTGTCTGTCTGTATGTGGTATAAACCCTGTATCCTCCCCTGTCTGTCTGTATGTGATATAAACCCATGAGCCTGTATCCTTCCCCTGTCTGTCTGTATGTGGTATAAACCCTGTATCCTCCCCTGTCTGTCTGTATGTGATATAAACCCATGAGCCTGTATCCTTCCCCTGTCTGTCTGTATGTGATATAAACCCATGAGCCTGTATCCTCCCCCTGTCTGTCTGTATGTGATATAAACCCATGAGCCTGTATCCTCCCCCTGTCGGTCTGTATGTGGTATAAACCCATGTATCCTTCCCCTGTCTGTCTGTATGTGATATAAACCCATGAGCCTGTATCCTCCCCTGTCTGTCTGTATGTGATATAAACCCATGAGCCTGTATCCTTCCCCTGTCTGTCTGTATGTGATATAAACCCATGAGCCTGTATCCTTCCCCTGTATGTCTGTCTGTCTGTATGTGATATAAACCCATGAGCCTTTATCCTTCCCCTGTCTGTCTGTATGTGATATAAACCCATGAGTCTGTATCCTTTCCCTGTCTGTCTGTATTTGATATAAACCCTGTATCCTTCCCCTGTCTGTCTGTATGTAATATAAACCCATGAGCCGGCATCTTTCCCCTGTCTGTCTGTCTGTATGTGATGTAAACCCATGAGCCTGTATCCTTCCCCTGTCTGTCTGTATGTGATATAAACCCATGAGCCTGTATCTTTCCCCTGTCTGTCTGTATGTGATATAAACCCATGAGCTTGTATCCTTCCCCTGTCTGTCTGTCTGTCTGTATGTGATATAAACCCATGAGCCTGTATCCTTCCCCTGTCTGTCTGTCTGTATGTGATATAAACCCATGAGTCTGTATCCTCCCCCTGTCTGTCTGTATGTGGTATAAACCCTGTATCCTTCCCCTGTCTGTCTGTCTGTATGTGATATAAACCCATGAGCCTGTATCTTTCACCTGTCTGTCTGTATGTGGTATAAACCCATGAGCCTGTATCCTTCCCCTGTCTGTCTGTATGTGATATAAACCCATGAGCCTGTATCTTTCCCCTGTCTGTCTGTATGTGATATAAACCCATGAGCCTGTATCCTCCCCCTGTCTGTCTGTATGTGATATAAACCAATGAGCCTGTATCTTTCCCCTGTCTGTCTGTATGTGATATAAACCCATGAGCCTGTATCCTTCCCCCGTCTGTCTGTATGTGATATAAACCCATGAGCCTGTATATTTCCCCTGTCTGTCTGTATGTGATATAAACCCTATATCCTTCCCCTGTCTGTCTGTATTTGGTATAAACCCATGAGCCTGTATTCTTCCCCTGTCTGTCTGTATGTGATATAAACCCTGTATCCTCCCCTGTCTGTCTGTATGTGATATAAACCCATGAGCCTGTATCCTCCCCCTGTCTGTCTGTATGTGATATAAACCCATGAGCCGGTATCTTTCCCCTGTCTGTCTGTATGTGATATAAACCCATGAGCCTGTATCTTTCCCCTGTCTGTCTGTATGTGATATAAACCCTGTATCCTCCCCCTGTCTGTCTGTATGTGATATAAACCCATGAGCCTGTATCTTTCCCCTGTCTGTCTGTATGTGATATAAACCCTGTATCCTCCCCTGTCTGTCTGTATGTGATATAAACCCTGTATCCTCCCCCTGTCTGTCTGTATGTGATATAAACCCTGTATCCTCCCCTGTGTATCTTCCCTCGTCCGTTTCTTCTCCACATCCCATAATGTAAAAATATGTTGATATTTCAGTCCTGTGGATGTAGATATATCTAAGATCACCCCCATGAGGCCTTCAGCTCCCCCTTTTGAATTAGGACTGAGATTCATCAAATACTATGCAATTTTTATTTTCCTTAAATCATGGCGAGCGAACGAGCCGCAGTAGAAAGAGTACTAGCAGAAGCTTGGCTTTGATTAAAGTACAGTAGAGATTCATTGAGTCTGTCTCGGCAGCTCCATAGCTCCAACGGCTGTGAGCAGCGTTTTAAATAGGAGTCCCATTTAGCAAAATATATCTTCTTTAATGAGAAGGTAATAATATCGACTTAATCTTTTATACAAGATAAAAAAATTGGAGTCGGGGGGCCTAGAATATTATTTAATGGAAAAGACAGCTAACTTCCTGTTTAATGAGGAAGGAGAGGAAGGAAGTTGGAGTAATTTCACTTTATGTGATTATTTCTCGTTGACTCTAAAGGAACCAGTGTTGTTCAATGGTGACAGAATTACTTCTGTCATTGTTCTCATTCAGTGTCTGTGTCCTAAATCCTATCTATCTATCTATCTATCTATCTATCTATCTATCTATCTATCTATCTATCTATCTATCTATCTATCTATCTATCTATCTATCTATCTATCTATCTATCTATCTATCTATCTATCTATCTATCTATCTATCTGTCTGTCTGTCTGTCTGTCTGTCTGTCTGTCTGTCTGTCTGTCTGTCTGTCTGTCTGTCTGTCTGTCCGTCCGTCCGTCCGTCCGAATCCATGGTATGACAGTAGTTTAATATGTTTCAGTCTGAATCCATGGTATGATGGTAGTTTAATATGTTTCAGTCTGAATCCATGGTATGACGGTAGTTTAATATGTTTCAGTCTGAATCCATGGTATGACAGTAGTTTAATATGTTTCAGTCTGAATCCATGGTATGATATTCATGTAATACACTACATGACAAAATGTGGACGCCAGCTCTTCGAACGTCTCATTCCAAAATCATGAGTATTAATATGGAGTTAGTCCCCCATTTTTTGCTATAACAGCCTCCTCTTCTGGGAGGGCTTTCCACTAGATGTTGGAACATTGCTGCAGGGACTTGCTTCCATTCAGCTACAAGAGCATTAGTGAGGTTGGTACTGATGTTGGGGGTATTTAGGCCTGGCTCGCAGTCAGCCTTCCAATTCATGCCAAAGGTGTTTGATGGAGTTGAGGTCAGGGCTCTGTGCAGGCCAGTCAAGTTCTTCCACACCGATCTCGACAAAACCTTTCTGTACGGACATCGCCTTCTGCCCAGGGGCATTGTCATGCTGAAACAGGAAACGACCTTCCCCAAACTGTTGCCAGAATCTTGGAAGCGCAAAATAGTCTAGAATATCATTGTATAGTGTAGGGTTAAGATTTCTCTTCACTGGAAGTAAGGTGCCAAGCCCGAACCTTGAAAATGATTCCCAGACCATTATTCCTCCTCCACCAAACTTTACAGTTGGCACTATGCATTCGGGCAGGTAGCATTTTTCTGACGCTCCCAACTAATAGTTATTGTGCTGACGTTGCTTCCAGAGGCAGTTTGGAACTCAGTAGTGAATGTTGCAACCCGAGGACAGACTATTTTTACGCTCTTCAGCACTCGCCGGTCCCGTTCTGTGAGCTTTGTGTGGCCTACCACTTCGCGGGCTGAGCCGTTGTTGCTCCTAGACGTTTCCACTCCACAATAACAGCACTTACAGTTGACCTGAGGCAGCTCTAGCAGGGCAGAAATGCTACAAACGGACTTGTTGGAAAGGTGGCATCCTATGAAGGTGCCACGTTGAACGTCACTGAGCTCTTCAGTAGGGACAATTCTACTGACAATGTTTGTCTATGGAGATTGCATGGCGGTGTGCTCGATTGTATACACCTGTTAGCGACGAGTGTGGCTGAAAAGGTTGCTAGATCGAATCCTCGAGCTGACAAGGTAAAAATATGTCGTCCTGCCCCTGAACAAGGCAGCTAACCCACTGTTCCTAGACCAGTTAACCCACTGTTCCTAGACCAGTTAACCCACCGTTCCTAGACCAGTTAACCCACCGTTCCTAGACCAGTTAACCCACTGTTCCTAGACCAGTTAACCCACTGTTCCTAGACCAGTTAACCCCACTGTTCCTAGACCAGTTAACCCCACTGTTCCTAGA
>NC_092164.1:10467174-10474674 GCF_045791955.1 Oncorhynchus clarkii lewisi | reverse complement strand
ACACAGAGTGAAGGAGCCCTAGTCTCTATGGAGACACAGAGTGAAGGAGCCCTAGTCTCTATAGGGAGAAACAGAGTGAAGGAGCCCTAGTCTCTATGGAGACACAGAGTGAAGGAGCCCTAGTCTCTATGGAGACACAGAGTGAAGGAGCCCTAGTCTCTATGGAGAAACATATTGAAGGAGCCCTAGTCTCTATAGGGAGAAACAGAGTGAAGGAGCCCTAGTCTCTATGGAGAAACAGAGTGAAGGAGCCCTAGTCTCTATGGAGAAACAGAGTGAAGGAGCCCTAGTCGCTATGGAGAGACAGAGTGAAGGAGCCCTAGTCTCTATGGAGAAACAGAGTGAAGGAGCCCTAGTCTCTATGGAGAGACAGAGTGAAGGAGCACTAGTCTCTATGGAGAGACAGAGTGAAGGAGCACTAGTCTCTATGGAGAAACAGAGTGTAGGAGCCCTAGTCTCTATGGAGAAACAGAGTGAAGGAGCCCTAGTCTCTATGGAGAAACAGAGTGAAGGAGCCCTAGTCTCTATGGAGAAACATATTGAAGGAGGCCTAGTCTCTATAGGGAGAAACAGAGTGAAGGAGCCCTAGTCTCTATGGAGAAACAGAGTGAAGGAGGCCTAGTCTCTATAGGGAGAAACAGAGTGAATGAGTCCTAGTCTCTATGGAGCAACAGAGTGAAGGAGCCCTAGTCTCTATAGGGAGAAACAGAGTGAAGGAGCCCTAGTCTCTATGGAGAAACAGAGTGAAGGAGCCCTAGTCTGTATGGAGAAACAGAGTGAAGGAGCCCTAGTCTCTATGGAGAAACAGATTGAAGGAGCCCTAGTCTCTATGGAGAAACAGAGTGAAGGAGCCCTAGTCTCTATGGAGAAACAGAGTGAAGGAGCCCTAGTCTCTATGGAGACACAGAGTGAAGGAGCCCTAGTCTCTATGGAGAAACAGAGTGAAGGAGCCCTAGTCTCTATGGAGAAACAGAGTGAAGGAGCCCTAGTCTCTATGGAGAAACAGAGTGAAGGAGGCCTAGTCTCTATAGGGAGAAACAGAGTGAAGGAGCCCTAGTCTCTATGGAGAAACAGAGTGATGGAGCGCTAGTCTCTATGGAGAAACAAAGTGAAGGAGGCCTAGTCTCTATAGGGAGAAACAGAGTGAAGGAGCCCTATTCTCTTTGGAGAAACAGAGTGAAGGAGCCCTAGTCTCTATGGAGAAACAGAGTGAAGGAGCCCTAGTCTCTATGGAGAAACAGAGAGAAGGAGCCCTAGTATCTATGGAGAAACAGAGTGAAGGAGCCCTAGTCTCTATGGAGAAACATATTGAAGGAGCCCTAGTCTCTATAGGGAGAAACCGAGTGAAGGAGGCCTAGTCTCTATAGGGAGAAACAGAGTGAAGGAGCCCTAGTCTCTATAGGGAGAAACAGAGTGAAGGAGCCCTAGTCTCTATGGAGAAACAGAGTGAAGGAGCCATAGTCTCTATGGAGAAACAGAGTGAAGGAGCCCTAGTCTGTATGGAGAAACGGAGGGAAGGAGGCCTAGTCTCTATAGGGAGAAACAGAGTGAAGTAGCCCTTGTCTCTATAGGGAGAAACAGAGTGAAGGAGCCCTAGTCTCTATGGAGAAACAGAGTGAAGGAGCCCTAGTCTCTATGGAGAAACAGAGTGAAGGAGCCCTAGTCTCTATGGAGAAACAGAGAGAAGGAGCCCTAGTCTCTATAGGGAGAAACAGAGTGAAGGAGCCCTAGTCTCTATGGAGAAACAGAGTGAAGGAGCCCTAGTCTCTATGGAGAAACAGAGTGAAGGAGCCCTAGTCTCTATGGAGAAACAGAGTGAAGGAGCCCTAGTCTCTATGGAGAAACAGAGTGAAGGAACCATAGTCTCTATAGGGAGAAACAGAGTGAAGGAGCCCTAGTCTCTATGGAGATACAGAGTGAAGGAGCCCTAGTCTCTATGGAGACACAGAGTGAAGGAGCCCTAGTCTCTATGGAGACACAGAGTGAAGGAGCCCTAGTCTCTATGGAGAAACAGAGTGAAGGAGCCCTAGTCTCTATGGAGAAACAGAGTGAAGGAGCCCTAGTCTCTATAGGGAGAAACAGAGTGAAGGAGCCCTAGTCTCTATAGGGAGAAACAGAGTGAAGGAGCCCTAGTCTCTATGGAGAAACAGAGTGAAGGAGCCCTAGTCTCTATAGGGAGAAACAGAGTGAAGGAGCCCTAGTCTCTATAGGGAGAAACAGAGTGAAGGAGCCCTAGTCTCAATGGAGAAACAGAGTGAAGGAGCCCTAGTCTCTATGGAGAAACAGAGTGAAGGAGCCCTAGTCTCTATAGGGAGAAAAATAGTGAAGGAGCCCTAGTCTCTATGGGGAGAAACAGAGTGAAGGAGCCCTAGTCTCTATGGAGAAACAGAGTGAAGGAGCCCTAGTCTCTATGGAGAAACAGATTGAAGGAGCCCTAGTCTCTATGGAGAAACAGAGTGAAGGAGCCCTAGTCTCTATAGGGAGAAACAGCGTGAAGGAGCCCTAGTCTCTATGGAGAAACAGAGTGAAGAAGCCCTAGTCTCTATGGAGAAAAAGAGTGAAGGAGCCCTAGTCTCTATGGGGAGAAACAGAGTAAAGAAGCCCTAGTCTCTACGGAGAAACAGAGTGAAGGAGCCCTAGTCTCTATAGGGAGAAACAGAGTGAAGGAGCCCTAGTCTCTATAGGGAGAAACAGAGTGAAGGAGCCTAGTCTCTATAGGGAGAAACAGAGTGAAGGAGCCCTAGTCTCTATGGAGAAACAGAGGGAAGGAGGCCTAGTCTCTATAGGGAGAAACAGAGTGAAGGACCCCTAGTCTCTATGGAGAAACAGAGTAAAGGAGCCCTAGTCTCTATGGAGAAACAGAGTGAAGGAGCCCTAGTCTCTATGGAGAAAAAGAGTGAAGGAGCCCTAGTCTCTATGGGGAGAAACAGAGTAAAGGAGCCCTAGTCTCTACGGAGAAACAGAGTGAAGGAGCCCTAGTCTCTATAGGGAGAAACAGAGTGAAGGAGCCCTAGTCTCTATAGGGAGAAACAGAGTGAAGGAGCCTAGTCTCTATAGGGAGAAACAGAGTGAAGGAGCCCTAGTCTCTATAGGGAGAAAAAGAGTGAAGGAGCCCTAGTCTCTATGGAGAAACAGAGTGAAGGTGCCCTAGTCTCTATAGGGAGAAACAGAGTGAAGGACCCCTAGTCTCTATGGAGAAACAGAGTGAAGGAGCCCTAGTCTATATAGAGAAACAGAGTGAAGGAGCCCTAGTCTCTATGGAGAAACAGAGGGAAGGAGGCCTAGTCTCTATAGGGAGAAACAGAGTGAAGGACCCCTAGTCTCTATGGAGAAACAGAGTGAAGGAGCCCTAGTCTCTATGGAGAAACAGAGTGAAGGAGCCCTAGTCTCTATGGAGAAACAGAGGGAAGGAGGCCTAGTCTCTATGGAGAAACAGAGAGAAGGAGCCCTAGTCTCTATGGAGAAACAGAGTGAAGGAGCCCTAGTCTCTATGGAGAAACAGATTGAAGGTGCCCTAGTCTCTATAGGGAGAAACAGATTGAAGTAGCCCTAGTCTCTATAGGGAGAAACAGAGTGAAGGAGCCCTAGTCTCTATGGAGAAACAGAGTGAAGGAGCCCTAGTCTTTATAGGGAGAAACAGAGTGAAGGACCCCTAGTCTCTATGGAGAAACAGAGTGAAGGAGCCCTAGTCTCTATGGAGAAACAGAGTGAAGGAGCCCTAGTCTCTATGGAGAAACAGATGGAAGGAGGCCTAGTCCTTATGGAGAAACAGAGAGAAGGAGCCCTAGTCTCTATAGGGAGAAACAGAGTGAAGGAGCCCTAGTCTCTATAGGGAGAAACAGAGTGAAGTAGCCCTAGTCTCTATGGAGAAACAGAGGGAAGGATGCCTAGTCTCAATAGGGAGAAACAGAGTGAAGGAGCCCTAGTCTCTATAGGGAGAAACAGAGTGAAGGAGCCCTAGTCTCTATAGGGAGAAACAGAGTGAAGGAGCCCTAGTCTCTATAGGGAGAAACAGAGTGAAGGAGCCCTAGTCTCTATAGGGAGAAACAGAGTGAAGGAGCCCTAGTCTCTATGGAGAAACAGAGTGAAGGAGCCCTAGTCTCTATAGGGAGAAACAGAGTGAAGGAGCCCTAGTCTCTATAGGGAGAAACAGAGTGAAGGAGCCCTAGTCTCTATAGGGAGAAACCGAGTGAAGGTGCCCTAGTCTCTATAGAGAAACAGAGTGAAGGAGCCCCAGTCTCTATGGAGAAACAGAGTGAAGGAGCCCTAGTCTCTATGGAGAAACAGAGAGAAGGAGCCCTAGTCTCTATAGGGAGAAACAGAGTGAAGGAGCCCTAGTCTCTATAGGGAGAAACAGAGTGAAGGAGCCCTAGTCTCTATAGGGAGAAACAGAGTGAAGGAGCCCTAGTCTCTATAGGGAGAAACAGAGTGAAGGAGCCCTAGTCTCTATGGAGAAACAGAATGAAGGAGCCCTAGTCTCTATGGAGACACAGAGTGAAGGAGCCCTAGTCTCTATAGGGAGAAACAGAGTGAAGGAGCCCTAGTCTCTATAGGGAGAAACAGAGTGAAGGAGCCCTAGTCTCCATAAGGAAAAACAGAGTGAAGGAGCCCTAGTCTCTATAGGGAGAAACAGAGTGAAAGAGCCCTAGTCTCTATTGGGAGAAACAGAGTGAAGGAGCCCTAGTCTCTATGGAGAAACAGAGGGAAGGAGGCCTAGTCTCTATGGAGAAACAGAGTGAAGGAGCCCTAGTCTCTATGGAGACACAGAGTGAAGGAGCCCTAGTCTCTATGGAGAAACAGAATGAAGGAGCCCTAGTCTCTATGGAGAAACAGAGTGAAGGAGCCCTAGTCTCTATAGGGAGAAACAGAGTGAAGGAGCCCTAGTCTCTATGGAGAAACAGAGTGAAGGAGCCCTAGTCTCTATGGAGAAACAGAGTGAAGGAGCCCTAGTCTCTATGTAGTAACAGAGTGAAGGAGGCCTAGTCTCTATGGAGAAACAGAGGGAAGGAGGCCTAGTCTCTATGGAGAAACAGAGTGAAGGAGCCCTAGTCTCTATAGGGAGAAACAGAGTGAAGGAGCCCTAGTCTCTATGGAGAAACAGAGTGAAGGAGCCCTAGTCTCTATAGGGAGACACAGAGTGAAGGACCCTAGTCTCTATAGGGAGACACAGAGTGAAGGAGCCCTAGTCTCTATAGGGAGAAACAGAGTGAAGGAGCCCTGGTCTCTATGGAGAAACAGAGTGAAGGAGCCCTAGTCTCTATGGAGAAACAGAGAGAAGGAGCCCTAGTCTCTATAGACAGAGTGAGAGACAGTGACAGAGTGAAGGAGCCCTAGTCTCTATAGACAGAGTGAGAGACAGAGACAGAGTGAAGGAGCCCTAGTCTCTATAGACAGAGTGAGAGACAGAGACAGAGTGTAGGAGGTTGACCTGGTGTTTGGGAGCACAGGCTCTATAGACAGAGTGAGAGACAGAGACAGAGTGAAGGAGCCCTAGTCTCTATAGACAGAGTGAGAGACAGAGACAGAGTGAAGGAGGTTGACCTGGTGTTTGGGAGCACAGGCTCTAACGTTGAAAACGGTGTTGAAATTCCTCAGAACAAGACGGATCAAAGACCAAAGCAACAGATTTAGCTCAGACCCCAGATCTAATGTGTTGTGTTTGAAAGGCGCTGCAGGGGGGCCTTGGATTTAAGCCTCAACCACGCTTCTGGCCTACTTTAAGGATTATTGTAGACACGTTTGGTTGTAAGTCTCCTGGTTTCTTCTTTGACAATTGTTTTGTCTTATTTTTAACTATTTTATGAAGTTAATAGACCGACAAAATATTTTACAAGTGCTTTTTCTATACAACACCTTTATTTTGTTCAAGAAGGGTTTTGGCCTTTATCATACCGTCTTACGAATGACTTCACTAACTTGGGTCTGTGTCTTCTCTGTCTCCTGTTGTTGTGCTGGTCCTGGCTTGGGGCTGTTTCTTCTCTGTCTCCTGTTGTTGTGCTGTTTCTTCTCTGTCTCCTGTTGTTGTGCTGTTTCTTCTCTGTCTCCTGTTGTTGTGCTGGTCCTGGCTTGGGGCTGTGTCTTCTCTGTCTCCTGTTGTTGTGCTGGTCCTGGCTTGGGGCTGTGTCTTCTCTGTCTCCTGTTGTTGTGCTGGTCCTGGCTTGGGGCTGTTTCTTCTCTGTCTCCTGTTGTTGTGCTGGTCCTGGCTTGGGGCTGTGTCTTCTCTGTCTCCTGTTGTTGTGCTGGTTCAGTTCACAACCGCTGTGGCGTCTTGGATTCATGTACCGCTTCAAAGGGCCGCTGTGGTACAGTTCACAAGCATTTAGTTCACAACCATTTAGTTCACAAGCATTTAGTTCACAACCATCTAGTTCACAACCATCTAGTTCACAACCATTTAGTTCACAACCATCTAGTTCACAACCATTTAGTTCACAACCATCTAGTTCACAACCATCTAGTTCACAAGCATTTAGTTCACAACCATCTAGTTCACAACCATCTAGTTCACAAGCATTTAGTTCACAACCATCTAGTTCACAAGCATTTAGTTCACAACCATCTAGTTCACAACCATCTAGTTCACAAACATTTAGTTCACAACCATCTAGTTCACAACCATCTAGTTCACAACCATCTAGTTCACAACCATCGAGTTCAAAACCATTTAGTTCACAACCATCTAGTTCACAACCATCTAGTTCACAACCATCTAGTTCACAACCATCTAGTTCACAACCCTCTAGTTCACAACCATTTAGTTCACAACCATCTAGTTCACAACCATCTAGTTCACAACCATCTAGTTCACAACCATCTAGTTCACAACCCTCTAGTTCACAACCATTTAGTTCACAACCATCTAGTTCACAACCATCTAGTTCACAACCATCTAGTTCACAACCATCTAGTTCACAACCATTTAGTTCACAACCATCTAGTTCACAACCATCTAGTTCACAACCATCTAGTTCACAACCATCTAGTTCACAACCATCTAGTTCACAACCATCTAGTTCACAACCATTTAGTTCACAACCATTTAGTTCACAACCATTTAGTTCACAACCATCTAGTTCACAACCATTTAGTTCACAACCGCTGTGGTACAGTTCACAACCATTCAGTTCACAATCATCTAGTTCACAACCATTCAGTTCACAACCATTCAGTTCACAACCATCTAGTTCACAACCATCTAGTTCACAACCATTTAGTTCACAACCGCTGTGGTGTAGTTCACAACCATTCAGTTCACAATCATCTAGTTCACAACCATTTAGTTCACAACCATTTAGTTCACAACTGTTCAGTTCACAACCATCTAGTTCACAACCATTTAGTTCACAACCATCTAGTTCACAACCATCTAGTTCACAACCATCTAGTTCACAACCATCTAGTTCACAACCATCTAGTTCACAACCATTTAGTTCACAAGCATTTAGTTCACAACCATCTAGTTCACAACCATTTAGTTCACAACCATCTAGTTCACAACCA
>NC_092164.1:10447174-10462174 GCF_045791955.1 Oncorhynchus clarkii lewisi | reverse complement strand
GTAGTGAGAGGCTGTGATGGGGATGACAGGTCAATGTGGGTAGTGAGGGTCTGTGACGGGGATGACAGGTCAATGTGTGAAAGGCTGTGATGGGGACGACAGGTCAATGTGGGTAGTGAGAGGCTGTGATGGGGATGACAGGTCAATGTGGGTAGTGAGAGGCTGTGATGGGGACGACAGGTCAATGTGGGTAGTGAGAGGCTGTGACGGGGATGACAGGTCAATGTGGGTAGTGAGAGGCTGTGACGGGGATGACAGGTCAATGTGGGTAGTGAGAGGCTGTGATGGGGATGACAGGTCAATGTGGGTAGTGAGAGGCTGTGACGGGGATGACAGGTCAATGTGTGAGAGGCTGTGACGGGGATGACAGGTCAATGTGGGTAGTGAGAGGCTGTGACGGGGATGACAGGTCAATGTGGGTAGTGAGAGGCTGTGACGGGGACGACAGGTCAATGTGGGTAGTGAGAGGCTGTGATGGGGATGACAGGTCAATGTGGGTAGTGAGAGGCTGTGACGGGGACGACAGGTCAATGTGGGTAGTGAGAGGCTGTGACGGGGACGGCAGGTCAATGTGTGAGAGGCTGTGATGGGGAAGACAGGTCAACGTGTTTACAGCAGGCTAGTGAGAGGCTTTGTGTATCTCTTAACCCCCCCCCCCCCCCCCCCCCCCATCTCCTCCTGAGGTCACTGAGCCACGGAACAGGATGTTGTAGAATGATGCCATTTAGACCTTGGCAGGATCCTGGTTTCCCCACCTGCTCAGTGGACCGTCTCTCTCTCTCCTTCCAACTCTCTCATCTTTCTGTCTCTCCTCCATCCTTCCTTCCCTCCCTCCTTCTCTCTCTCTATATGAACCGTGGGATTTACACCAGATCGTGGAGCAGCGCCACATTCCAGAGGCCCTGTATACGAACCGTGGGATTTACACCAGATCGTAGAGCAGCGCCACATTCCAGAGGCCCTGTATACGAACCGTGGGATTTACACCAGATCGTAGAGCAGCGCCACATTCCAGAGGCCCTGTATACGAACCGTGGGATTTACACCAGATCGTAGAGCAGCGCCACATTCCAGAGGCCCTGTATACGAACCGCGGGATTTACACCAGATCGTAGAGCAGCGCCACATTCCAGAGGCCCTGTATACGAACCGTGGGATTTACACCAGATCGTAGAGCAGCGCCACATTCCAGAGGCCCTGTATACGAACCGTGGGATTTACACCAGATCGTAGAGCAGCGCCACATTCCAGAGGCCCTGTATACGAACCGTGGGATTTACACCAGAGATTCCTGTATTATTGGTGTCACATCGACCTCTCTGCCTCCTCTCTGCCTCCTCTGCCTCCTCTCTGCCTCCTCTCTGCCTCCTCTCTGCCTCCTCTTCCCCCTCTCTACCTACTCTCTTCCTCCTCTGCCTCCTCTCTGCCTCCACTCTTCCTCCTCTGCCTCCTCTCTGCCTCCTCTCTGCCTCCTCTCTGCCTCCTCTCTGCCTCCTCTCTGCCTTCTCTCTGCCTCTCTTGCAATCTCTGCAGCTCCCGGAACAGAGCAGGGAGCTGGGCTGGGAAGCAGGGGATAGAGGTGGTGGGGGTGTGGAGGGTGAAGATCGGGTACAGGCTTTTAGGCAATCTAAATATTTTAATGCCATATGGGATTGGGATTAAATGTAGGGGGGGGGGGGGGATCTGTGGATGTGGATACAGGCTTACAGTTGTCTACATCCCAAATTACATCCTATGCCCTAGATAGTGCACTACTTTGGACCAGCCAAATGGCGCACTATGCCCTAGATAGTGCACTATTTTGGACCAGCCAACTGACACACTATGCCCTAGATAGTGCACTACTTTGGACCAGCCAACTGACACACTATGCCCTAGATAGTGCACTATTTTGGACCAGAGCCCGGGGCCATTTTGGGTTCCATTTGGGATGTAGATTTTACAGTGAGGTTAAACCTCTTGGCATGTGGCGAATCTTCCTCTTCTTAGTTCCTCTACAATGTATTCTTCTGAGGTTTGCTCAGTAATTTAATTTGAGGTAATTGTAGAGAGGATCTATAATTAAAGGGATTAAATATGCCATTTATAGATGGGCCAGAGAAGTAGAGATGAAGAGGAAGCCTCTGGCTCCTTTGGCTCCTCCCCCTCCCTCCCTCACTCCCTTGTTCCCTCATTCCCTTCTTCCCCTACCTCCTTCCATCCTTCCCTCTTTTCCCTCCTTCCCTCACTCACTCACTCACTCACTCACTCCCTCACTCACTCACTCACTCACTCACTCACTCACTCACTCCCTCCCTCCATTTTCTCTCCTTCCCTCCTTCCCTCTTCCCCTTCCTTCCTTTCCCTCACTCCCTTCCTCCCATCCCTTCCTCCCATCGTTCCTTCCTATCATCATCCTCTCCTCTGCTCGTCCGTCTCGTCTAATGTCACTTTATCTGACGTGATACAACCTTAAAGCTGCACTATGTAACATTCTGGTCGGCGAAAATGCACGCAGAAATGTGAGTTATAGATCTGTCATTCTCATTGAAAGTCTAACAAGTGGTTAGATCTGTTCTATGCCATCTATTTCTGTACTTCACATTTCTTAAGTTTAGATTTTGCATCTTTTACTTTTGGGTTTTGTTTCTCCAGCATCAAACCGATGAAACAAAAACTGGTTTTGATTATGGAAGATAAACTTCCGGGCGGTTTAGATGGTACAATGATTCTCTACACGATACATTGCTTGTTTTGTCAAACGAATTGAAATTAGGAGAACTATTAGAATTTGTGTCACCAGGAAATGGCAGAGTAATTCTTGCATGTTGCACCTTTAAAACCAGAACAAGAGAGACAACCTTAAAACCAGAACAAGAGACGACCTTAAAACCAGAACAAGAGAGACAACCTTAAAACCAGAACAAGAGAGACAACCTTAAAACCAGAACAAGAGAGACAACCTTAAAACCAGAACAAGAGAGACGACCTTTAAACCAGAACAAGAGACAACCTTAAAACCAGAACAAGAGAGACAACCTTAAAACCAGAACAAGAGAGACAACCTTAAAACCAGAACAAGAGAGACAACCTTAAAACCAGAACAAGAGAGACAACCTTAAAACCAGAACAAGAGAGACAACCTTAAAACCAGAACAAGAGAGACAACCTTAAAACCAGAACAAGAGACGACCTTTAAAACCAGAACAAGAGAGACAACCTTAAAACCAGAACAAGAGACGACCTTAAAACCAGAACAAGAGAGACAACCTTAAAACCAGAACAAGAGACAACCTTAAAACCAGAACAAGAGAGACGACCTTAAAACCAGAACAAGAGAGACAACCTTAAAACAAGAACAAGAGAGACAACCTTAAAACCAGAACAAGAGAGACAACCTTAAAACCAGAACAAGAGAGACAACCTTAAAACCAGAACAAGAGAGACAACCTTAAAACTAGAACAAGAGAGACAACCTTAAAACCAGAACAAGAGAGACAACCCTAAAACCAGAACAAGAGAGACAACCTTAAAACCAGAACAAGAGAGACAACCTTAAAACCAGAACAAGAGAGACAACCTTAAAACCAGAACAAGAGAGACAACCTTAAAACCAGAACAAGAGACGACCTTAAAACCAGAACAAGAGAGACAACCTTAAAACCAGAACAAGAGACAACCTTAAAACCAGAACAAGAGAGACAACCCTAAAACCAGAACAAGAGAGACAACCTTAAAACCAGAACAAGAGAGACAACCTTAAAACCAGAACAAGAGAGACAACCTTAAAACCAGAACAAGAGAGACAACCTTAAAACTAGAACAAGAGAGACAACCTTAAAACCAGAACAAGAGAGACAACCCTAAAACCAGAACAAGAGAGACAACCTTAAAACCAGAACAAGAGAGACAACCTTAAAACCAGAACAAGAGAGACAACCTTAAAACCAGAACAAGAGAGACAACCTTAAAACCAGAACAAGAGAGACAACCTTAAAACCAGAACAAGAGAGACAATCTAAAACCAGAACAAGAGAGACAACCTTAAAACCAGAACAAGAGAGACAACCTTAAAACCAGAACAAGAGAGACAACCTTAAAACCAGAACAAGAGAGACAACCTTAAAACCAGAACAAGAGAGACAACCTTAAAACCAGAACAAGAGAGACAACCTTAAAACCAGAACAAGAGAGACAACCTTAAAACCAGAACAAGAGAGACAACCTTAAAACCAGAACAAGAGAGACAACCTTAAAACCAGAACAAGAGAGACAACCTTAAAACCAGAACAAGAGAGACAACCTTAAAATCAGAATAAGAGAGACAACCTTAAAACCAGAACAAGAGAGACAACCTTAAAACCAGAACAAGAGAGACAACCTTAAAACCAGAACAAGAGACAACCTTAAAACCAGAACAAGAGAGACAACCTTAAAACCAGAACAAGAGAGACAACCTTAAAACCAGAACAAGAGAGACAACCTTAAAACCAGAACAAGAGAGACAACCTTAAAACCAGAACAAGAGAGACAACCTTAAAACCAGAACAAGAGAGACAACCTTAAAACCAGAACAAGAGAGACAATCTTAAAACCAGAACAAGAGAGACAACCTTAAAACCAGA
Organism: Oncorhynchus clarkii lewisi; assembly: GCF_045791955.1. Taxonomy (NCBI): domain Eukaryota; kingdom Metazoa; phylum Chordata; class Actinopteri; order Salmoniformes; family Salmonidae; genus Oncorhynchus; species Oncorhynchus clarkii. The sequence continues at coordinate 10,457,570 of NC_092164.1, read as the reverse complement.
ACAAGAGAGACAACCTTAAAACCAGAACAAGAGAGACAACCTTAAAACCAGAACAAGAGAGACAACCTTAAAACCAGAACAAGAGAGACAACCTTAAAACCAGAACAAGAGAGACAACCTTAAAACCAGAACAAGAGACAACCTTAAAACCAGAACAAGAGAGACAACCTTAAAACCAGAACAAGAGAGACAACCTTAAAACCAGAACAAGAGAGACAACCTTAAAACCAGAACAAGAGAGACAACCTTAAAACCAGAACAAGAGAGACAACCTTAAAACCAGAACAAGAGAGACAACCTTAAAACCAGAACAAGAGACAACCTTAAAACCAGAACAAGAGAGACAACCTCAAAACCAGAACAAGAGACAACCTTAAAACCAGAACAAGAGAGACAACCTTAAAACCAGAACAAGAGAGACAACCTTAAAACCAGAACAAGAGAGACAACCTTAAAACCAGAACAAGAGAGACAACCTTAAAACCAGAACAAGAGACGACCTTAAAACCAAAACAAGAGAGACAACCTTAAAACCAGAACAAGAGAGACAACCTTAAAACCAGAACAAGAGAGACAACCTTAAAACCAGAACAAGAGAGACAACCTTAAAACCAGAACAAGAGAGACAACCTTAAAACCAGAACAAGAGAGACAACCTTAAAATCAGAATAAGAGAGACAACCTTAAAACCAGAACAAGAGAGACAACCTTAAAACCAGAACAAGAGAGACAACCTTAAAACCAGAACAAGAGACAACCTTAAAACCAGAACAAGAGAGACAACCTTAAAACCAGAACAAGAGAGACAACCTTAAAACCAGAACAAGAGAGACAACCTTAAAACCAGAACAAGAGAGACAACCTTAAAACCAGAACAAGAGAGACAACCTTAAAACCAGAACAAGAGAGACAACCTTAAAACCAGAACAAGAGAGACAATCTTAAAACCAGAACAAGAGAGACAACCTTAAAACCAGAACAAGAGAGACAACCTTAAAACCAGAACAAGAGAGACAACCTTAAAACCAGAACAAGAGAGACAACCTTAAAACCAGAACAAGAGAGACAACCTTAAAACCAGAACAAGAGAGACAACCTTAAAACCAGAACCTTCCCATAACGACAAAGCAAAAACAGGATTTTTTTTTAAAATTGTCAACAAATTTGTAAAAAATAATTATATATATCTATTAAAATTACATAAGTATTCAGACCCTTTACTAGGTACTTTGTTGAAGCATCTTTGGCAGTGATTACAGCCTTGAGTCTTCTTGGATATGACGCTACAAGCTTGGCACACCTGTATTTGGGGAGCTTCTCCCATTCTTCTCTGCAAATCATCTCAAGCTCTGTCAGGTTGGATGGGAGGCGTCGCTGCGTATCTATTTTCAGGTCTCTCCAGAGATGGGGGCAGCAGGTCACCTAGTGGTTAGAGCGTTGGGCCAGTAACCGAAAGGTTGCTAGATCGAATCACTGAACTGACAAGGTAAAAATGTGTCATTCTACCCCCGAACAAGGCAGTTAACCCAGAACGTCATTGTAAATAAGAACTTGTTCTTAACTAACTTTCCTAGCTAAATAAAGGTTAAATGATATGTTAGATCGTATTCAAGTCCAGGGTCTGGCTGGGCCACTCAAGGACATTCAGAGACTTGTCCAGAAGCCACTCCTGCATTGTCTTGGTTGTTTGCTTAAGATCGTTGTCCTGTTGCAAGGTGAACCTTCACCCCAGTCTGAGGTCCTAAGCGCTCGGGAGCAGGTTTTCATCAAGGATCTCTCTGTACTTTGCTCCGTTCATCTTTCCCTCGATCCTGACTATCCTTCCAGTCTCTGTCGCTGAAAAACATCATCAAAGGATGATGTTGTCAATCTTGGTTTCATCAGACCATTTTGTCATGGTCTGAGAGTGCTTTAGGTGCCTTTTGGCAAACTCCAAGCGGGCTGTCATGTGCCTTTTACTGAGGAGTGGCTTCCGTCTGGCCACTATACAATAAAGGCCTGATTGGTGATGTGTTCTTGGGGATCTTCAATGCTGCAGAAATGTGTTGGTACCCTTCCCCAGATCTGTGCCTCGAAAACAATCAGGTCTATGGTAATTTCCTTCGACCTAGTGGCTTGGTTTTTGCTGTGTACCTTATATAGACAGGAGTGTGCCTTTCCAAATCATGTCCAATCAATTAAACTTTCCACAGGTGGACTCCAATCAAGTTGCAGAAACATCAAGGATGATAAATGAATACAGGATGCACCAGAGCTCAATTTCTAGTGTGAAAGCAAAAGTACTGAATACATACAGTATGTAAAAAAGGTATTTATGTTTTTAATTTTTTTTTTTTACACAATTAGAAACATTTCTACAATCCTGTTTTTGCTTTTTCATTATAGGCTATTGTGATGTCATTATGGGGTATTGTGATGTCATTATGGGGTATTGTGATGTCGTTACGGGGTATTGTGATGTCACTTATAAGTGTGTATTGTATTGTGTGTAGATTGATGGGGGAAACAAATCATCATTTTTTAGAATAAGGCTGTCATGTAACAAAATGTGGAAAAAGGTCAAGAGGTCTGAATACTTTCTGAAAGAACTGTATCTTGCTACCATGGTAAATACCTGTCTCTTTGTGGGGAAAAAAAATCATCTTAATGATTTAGTCAGAACCCAGTTTACCTATTCTACTTATTGCCCTGCCTACACTGAACATTGTATTTCATTTTTTAAATATAGCATTTTATTTGGAATGACGAGCCAGACGAAATTAAACGGCCATATTTGTATAACTAATATGAATTCAGACGCCTACAATGATTTAAATATTAATGCATTGAAATCTCTCATTAAATGTTTCAGTCGTACGAAAGTTCAACTCATTTCCAAACGGATTCTCTAGCAGATTAGTGAGAATGTCTCACCCCATTGTTCAACAACGACCATTTCCCCTTTATTCAGATTACAACCTCTCACTCTAGCAGATTAGTGAGAATGTCTCACCCCATTGTTCAACAATGACCATTTCCCCTTTATTCAGACTACAACCTCTCACTCTAGCAGATTAGTGAGAATGTCTCACCTCATTGTTCAAAAATGACCATTTCCCCTTTATTCAGACTACAACCTCTCACTCTAGCAGATTAGTGAGAATGTCTCACCCCATTGTTCAACAATGACCATTTCCCCTTTATTCAGATTACAACCTCTCACTCTAGCAGATTAGTGAGAATGTCTCACCCCATTGTTCAACAATGACCATTTTCCCTTTATTCAGACTACAACCTCTCACTCTAGCAGATTAGTGAGAATGTCTCACCCCATTGTTCAACAATGACCATTTCCCCTTTATTCACATTACAACCTCTCACTCTAGCAGATTAGTGAGAATGTCTCACCCCATTGTTCAACAATGACCATTTCCCTTTATTCAGACTACAACCTCTCACTCTAGCAGATTAGTGAGAATGTCTCACCCCATTGTTCAACAATGACCATTTTCCCTTTATTCAGACTACAACCTCTCACTCTAGCAGATTAGTGAGAATGTCTCACCCCATTGTTCAACAATGACCATTTCCCCTTTATTCACATTACAAACTCTCACTCTAGCAGATTAGTGAGAATGTCTCACCCCATTGTTCAACATTGACCATTTTCCCTTTATTCAGATTACAACCTCTCACTAATCATTACAACCTCTCACTCTAGCAGATTAGTGAGAATGTCTCACCTCATTGTTCAACAATGACCATTTCCCCTTTATTCAGACTACAACCTCTCACTCTAGCAGATTAGTGAGAATGTCTCACCCCATTGTTCAACAATGACCATTTCCACTTTATTCAGATTACAACCTCTCACTCTAGCAGATTAGTGAGAATGTCTCACCTCATTGTTCAAAAATGACCATTTCCCCTTTATTCAGATTACAACCTCTCACTCTAGCAGATTAGTGAGAATGTCTCACCTCATTGTTCAACAATGACCATTTCCCCTTTATTCAGATTACAACCTCTCACTCTAGCAGATTAGTGAGAATGTCTCACCCCATTGTTCAACAATGACCATTTCCCCTTTATTCAGATTACAACCTCTCACTCTAGCAGATTAGTGAGAATGTCTCACCCCATTGTTCAACAATGACCATTTCCCCTTTATTCAGATTACAACCTCTCACTCTAGCAGATTAGTGAGAATGTCTCACCCCATTGTTCAACAATGACCATTTCCCCTTTATTCAGATTATAGCCTCTCACTCTAGCAGATTAGTGAGAATGTCTCACCCCATTGTTCAACAATGACCATTTCCCCTTTATTCAGACTACAACCTCTCACTCTAGCAGATTAGTGAGAATGTCTCACCCCATTGTTCAACAATGACCATTTTCCCTTTATTCAGATTACAACCTCTCACTCTAGCAGATTAGTGAGAATGTCTCACCCCATTGTTCAACAATGACCATTTCCCCTTTATTCAGATTACAACCTCTCACTCTAGCAGATTAGTGAGAATGTCTCACCCCATTGTTCAACAATGACCATTTCCCCTTTATTCAGACTACAATCTCTCACTCTAGCAGATTAGTGAGAATGTCTCACCCCATTGTTCAACAATGACCATTTCCCCTTTATTCAGATTACAACCTCTCACTCTAGCAGATTAGTGAGAATGTCTCACCCCATTGTTCAACAATGACCATTTCCCCTTTATTCAGATTACAACCTCTCACGCTAGCAGATTAGTGAGAATGTCTCACCCCATTGTTCAACAATGACCATTTCCCCTTTATTCAGATTACAACCTCTCACTCTAGCAGATTAGTGAGAATGTCTCACCCCATTGTTCAACAATGACCATTTCCCCTTTATTCAGATTACAACCTCTCACTAATCATTACAACCTCTCACTCTAGCAGATTAGTGAGAATGTCTCACCCCATTGTTCAACAATGACCATTTCCCCTTTATTCAGACTACCACCTCTCACTTTAGTAAATAATCTCCAAAATATAAATATTTTTTAAAATAAACCCTAGAAAGCTAGTTGCAATTTCAGTTTAATCCGCTAGAAAATGAATAACAAATATTACAACAAATATTACGGTTAAACTCAAATAAAGTAATTTATCAAAAAAAATGTATATTTACAGTTTCTATATTTTGGAGATGTATGTTTCTTTAAACGACATACCCTCTGCACTAAAGACCAACATTGTTTAAAGACATTTTTTGATCAATAACAAACGTTTTTAGTTCCATTTAAAGGACCAACAAAATGTACAGCTGTCCCAGACAGGTTACAAAACAGTTGGGGAGAGATTTCCGAAGTACTGATTCCACGGCACACGGTTTATGAACCGATACACAAAACAAACGCTGGATTCAACACTTCAAGTTTTTCATTTAAAATTAGCATGCACAATTTTTGCAATCAATTTAATGTTATATATATGGGGGGATACAACCTTTCCAGCTCTGCAGATTATTCTGTGAGGATCCAATAGAATGTTATGTATATGGGGGGATACAACCTTCCCAGCTCTGCAGATTCTTCTGTGAGGATCCAATAGAATGTTATATATATGGGGGGATACAACCTTCCCAGCTCTGCAGATTATTCTGTGAGGATCCAATAGAATGTTATATATATGGGGGGATACAACCTTCCCAGCTCTGCAGATTATTCTGTGAGGATCCAATAGAATGTTATATATATGGGGGGATACAACCTTCCCAGCTCTGCAGATTATTCTGTGAGGATCCAATAGAATGTTATATATATGGGGGGATACAACCTTCCCAGCTCTGCAGATTATTCTGTGAGGATCCAATTTAATGTTATATATATGGGGGGATACAACCTCCCCAGCTTTGCAGATTCTTCTGTGAGGATCCAATAGAATGTTATATATATGGGGGGATACAACCTTCCCAGCTCTGCAGATTATTCTGTGAGGATCCAATAGAATGTTATATATATGGGGGGATACAACCTTCCCAGCTCTGCAGATTATTCTGTGAGGATCCAATAGAATGTTATATATATGGGGGGATACAACCTTCCCAGCTCTGCAGATTATTCTGTGAGGATCCAATAGAATGTTATATATATGGGGGGATACAACCTTCCCAGCTCTGCAGATTATTCTGTGAGGATCCAATAGAATGTTATATATATGGGGGGATACAACCTTTCCAGCTCTGCAGATTATTCTGTGAGGATCCAATAGAATGTTATATATATGGGGGGATACAACCTTCCCAGCTCTGCAGATTATTCTGTGAGGATCCAATAGAATGTTATATATATGGGGGGATACAACCTTCCCAGCTCTGCAGATTATTCTGTGAGGATCCAATAGAATGTTATATATATGGGGGGATACAACCTTCCCAGCTCTGCAGATTATTCTGTGAGGATCCAATAGAATGTTATATATATGGGGGGATACAACCTTCCCAGCTCTGCAGATTATTCTGTGAGGATCCAATAGAATGTTATATATATGGGGGGATACAACCTTCCCAGCTCTGCAGATTATTCTGTGAGGATCCAATAGAATGTTATATATATGGGGGGATACAACCTTCCCAGCTCTGCAGATTCTTCTGTGAGGATCCAATAGAATGTTATATATATGGGGGGATACAACCTTCCCAGCTCTGCAGATTCTTCTGTGAGGATCCAATAGAATGTTATATATATGGGGGGATACAACCTTCCCAGCTCTGCAGATTATTCTGTGAGGATCCAATAGAATGTTATATATATGGGGGGATACAACCTTCCCAGCTCTGCAGATTATTCTGTGAGGATCCAATAGAATGTTATATATATGGGGGGATACAACCTTCCCAGCTCTGCAGATTATTCTGTGAGGATCCAATAGAATGTTATATATATGGGGGGATACAACCTTCCCAGCTCTGCAGATTATTCTGTGAGGATCCAATAGAATGTTATCTATATGGGGGGATACAACCTTCCCAGCTCTGCAGATTATTCTGTGAGGATCCAATAGAATGTTATATATATGGGGGGATACAACCTTCCCAGCTCTGCAGATTCTTCTGTGAGGATCCAATAGAATGTTATATATATGGGGGGATACAACCTTCCCAGCTCTGCAGATTATTCTGTGAGGATCCAATAGAATGTTATATATATGGGGGGATACAACCTTCCCAGCTCTGCAGATTATTCTGTGAGGATCCAATAGAATGTTATATATATGGGGGGATACAACCTTCCCAGCTCTGCAGATTATTCTGTGAGAATCCAATAGAATGTTATATATATGGGGGGATACAACCTTCCCAGCTCTGCAGATTCTTCTGTGAGGATCCAATAGAATGTTATATATATGGGGGGATACAACCTTCCCAGCTCTGCAGATTATTCTGTGAGAATCCAATAGAATGTTATATATATGGGGGGATACAACCTTCCCAGCTCTGCAGATTCTTCTGTGAGGATCCAATAGAATGTTATATATATGGGGGGATACAACCTTCCCAGCTCTGCAGATTCTTCTGTGAGAATCCAATAGAATGTTATATATATGGGGGGATACAACCTTCCCAGCTCTGCAGATTATTCTGTGAGGAGACAGAATCATTCGATTGTTTGTTTTAGCTTGTTTCTGTTCGCAAGTTCAGGAAGGGTTTTGAAAATTCTGCAAATAACACTGCTGGGTGTCTTGAGAAGCCGATAGTCAATCAATCAATCATATTTGATTTATTTATTTAACCTTTATTTAACCAGGAAGGGCTCATTGAGATTTAAAATCTATTTTTCAAGAGCTTCCTGGCCAAGATAGACAGCACCAAGTCATTACAAAAATTAGAGACAAACAACATGAAAAACTACAAGTAATCTAGTAAAAACCATTGAATTCACAAGAGTTTAACACAGCAAATTAAAAACAGGTCAGGGAATCAACCTCAAAATACAATATATAATATTACTGTTATTAAAAATGATCATCTTTAATTTACAATCTGTAGAATCGATCAGACTAGAAAGGTTCAGAACTTCTGTGAAACCTTACAGCGCAGCTACAAATATATGGCAGATAGAAATACAAACTGGATGGTGGTCAGAGATAGATGGGAGGGGATGAGTGTTGCTGAAGGACTGGATGGTGGTCAGAGATAGACAGGAGGGGTTGAGTGTTCCTGAAGGACTGGATGGTGATGAGAGATAGATGGGAGGGATTGAGGGGAGCTGAAGGACTGGATGGTGTTCAGAGATAGATGGGAGGGATTGAGGGGAGCTGATGGTTGTGACTGGATGGTGATGAGAGATAGATGGGAGGGATTGAGGGGAGCTGATGGTTGGGACTGGATGGTGTTCAGAGATAGATGGGAGGGGTTGAATGGAGCTGAAGGACTGGATGGTGGTCAGAGATAGACGGGAGGGGTTGAGTGTTGCTGAAGGACTGGATGGTGTTCAGAGATAGATGGGAGGGGTTGAGGGGAGCTGAAGGTTGGGAATGGATGGTGTTCAGAGATAGACGGGAGGGGTTGAATGGAGCTGAAGGACTGGATGGTGGTCAGAGATAGATGGGAGGGGTTGAGGGGAGCTGAAGGACTGGATGGTGATGAGAGATAGATGGGAGGGATTGAGGGGAGCTGAAGGACTGGATGGTGTTCAGAGATAGATGGGAGGGATTGAGGGGAGCTGATGGTTGTGACTGGATGGTGTTCAGAGATAGATGGGAGGGATTGAGGGGAGCTGATGGTTGGGACTGGATGGTGTTAGGAGATAGATGGGATGATCCCCCCCCCCCCCCCCCAGCAAATCCTTGATTCAGCCTTGTTCATCAGTAGATCTCCTTCAGTCATAACATTAGTATTCCTGATGAGGGGGGGGGGGGGGGGATTCAGCCTTGTTCATCAGTAGATCTCCTTTAGTCATAACATTAGTCTTCCTGATGAGGGAGGGGGGGGGGATTCAGAGTGTATCTCTGTGACTGTCTCCTTCAGTCATAACATTAGTCTTCCTGATGAGGGAGGGGGGGGGGGATTCAGAGTGTATCTCTGTGACTGTCTCCTTCAGTCATAACATTAGTCCTCCTGATGAGGGAGGGGGGGGATTCAGAGTGTATCTCTGTGACTGTCTCCTTCAGTCATAACATTAGTCCTCCTGATGAGGGAGGGGGGGGATTCAGAGTGTATCTCTGTGACTGTCTCCTTCAGTCATAACATTAGTCCTCCTGATGAGGGAGGGGGGGGGATTCAGAGTGTATCTCTGTGACTGTCTCCTTCAGTCATAACATTAGTCCTCCTGATGAGGGAGGGGGGGGATTCAGAGTGTATCTCTGTGACTGTCTCCTTCAGTCATAACATTAGTCCTCCTGATGAGGGAGGGGGGGGGATTCAGAGTGTATCTCTGTGACTGTCTCATCCTGTCAACAACAACAAGTTCTCAGTCTCACCGCAGAATCAGACTCCAAAACCCTTTCGGTTTTTGAGTTTAGGGGCTTTAAAGGTCTGGGATGGACATGCAACATCTCCTACCATCCTCCTACCCCGTCCTCCATGCTGTAGCATTACATAAACCTACTGGATAGTAATAGACATCCATCCTCCTACCCCGTCCTCCATACTGTAGCATTACATAAACCTACTGGATGGTAATAGACATCCATCCTCCTACCCCGTCCTCAATGCTGTAGCATTACATAAACCTACTGGATGGTAATAGACATCCATCCTCCTACCCCGTCCTCCATGCTGTAGCATTACATAAACCTACTGGATGGTAATAGACATCCATCCTCCTACCCCGTCCTCCATGCTGTAGCATTACATAAACCTACTGGATGGTAATAGACATCCATCCTCCTACCCCGTCCTCCATGCTGTAGCATTACATAAACCTACTGGATGGTAATAGACATCCATCCTCCTACCCCGTCCTCCATGCTGTAGCATTACATAAACCTACTGGATGGTAATAGACATCCATCCTCCTAACCCCGTCCTCCATGCTGTAGCATTACATAAACCTACTGGATGGTAATAGACATCCATCCTCCTAACCCCGTCCTCCATGCTGTAGCATTACATAAACCTACTGGATGGTAATAGACATCCATCCTCCTACCCCGTCCTCCATGCTGTAGCATTACATAAACCTACTGGATGGTAATAGACATCCATCCTCCTACCCCGTCCTCCATGCTGTAGCATTACATAAACCTACTGGATGGTAATAGACATCCATCCTCCTACCCCGTCCTCCATGCTGTAGCATTACATAAACCATTGGACCAAAGACAATAATGGACTTTATACATCACATGTCCCCTGAATGGGAATAGCAGGACTAGCAGGGGAGGGTGGCGTTTATAATTTGCTAGGCATTGTTCTGTCTTTTCTCTATTTTCTCTCTCTCTC
>NC_092164.1:10434674-10442174 GCF_045791955.1 Oncorhynchus clarkii lewisi | reverse complement strand
TGATGGGAAGATGGATGGAGCCAAATACAGGACCATTCTGGAAGAAAACCTGATGTAGTCTGCAAAAGACCTGAGACTGGGACGGAGATTTGTCTTCCAACAAGACAATGATCCAAAACATAAAGCAAAATCTACAATGGAATGGTTCAAAAATAAACATATCCAGGTCTTAGAATGGCCAAGTCAAAGTCCAGACCTGAATCCAATCGAGAATCTGTGGAAAGAACTGAAAACTGCTGTTCACAAATGCTCTCCATCCAACCTCACTGAGCTCGAGCTGTTTTGCAAGGAGGAATGGGAAAAAATTTCAGTCTCTCGATGTGCAAAACTGATAGAGACATACCCCAAGCGACTTACAGCTGTAATCGCGGAAAAAGGTGGCGCTACAAAGTATTAACTTAAGGGGGCTGAATAATTTTGCACACCAAATTTTAAAGTTTTTGATTTGTTAAAAAAGTTTGAAATATCCAATAAATGTCGTTCCACTTCATGATTGTGTCCCACTTGTTGTTGATTCTTCACAAAAAAATACAGTTTTATATCCTTATGTTTGAAGCCTGAAATGTGGCAAAAGGTCGCAAAGTTCAAGGGGGCCGAATACTTTCGCAAGGCACTGTAGCGGTAGGTGTGGCTTATTTCTGGGAGGGACTTGGATCTCCATTCTTTTAATGTTTTTTAGGATACCACAGTGATATCAAACCTCGTTGAGTATTGGGCTTCTAACGAAATGAATCTCCTCCGTCGGTCTGGGTAAAGAGATATTGTTTCACAGTGAGAAAGGCAGAGGGAGAAAAACAATTTGCCGTTTGGCCAAGTGACATGATGAGAAGATACGATGTACAAACCAACAGTAGCTTCGTCTTGCGATGAGGCGCAGAGCGTTGAGACCCACACAACAGTCTGTGAGAATATGTTATTGTCCACTGCCAATTTAAAATGTTTCGGTCTAAAACAAAAATAGCGCTCCATATGTCGTGTTTGTTTAAAAACACATGGTTTTGTAGAGGATTTATCCTTCTACCTCAGAACTGAGCTGCTGATTAAATACAACACATGTTAGGACACTTCAGGGACAACTCAATGACACTTCAGGGACAACTCGGTGACAACTCAGTGACAACTCAATGACAACTCAGGGACAACTCAATGACACTTCAGTGAAAACTCAATGACACTTCAGGGACAACTCAATGACACTTCAGGGACAACTCAATGACACTTCAGGGACAACTCAGTGACAACTCAATGACACTTCAGGGACAACTCAGTGACAACTCGGTGACAACTCAGTGACAACTCAATGACACTTCAGGGACAACTCGATGACACTTCAGTGACAACTCAATGACACTTCAGGGACAACTCAATGACACTTCAGGGACAACTCAGTGACAACTCAGTGACAACTCAATGACAACTCAGGGACAACTCAGTGACACTTCAGGGACAACTCAATGACACTTCAGGGACAACTCGGTGACAACTCAGTGACAACTCAATGACAACTCAGGGACAACTCAATGACACTTCAGTGAAAACTCAATGACACTTCAGGGACAACTCAATGACACTTCAGGGACAACTCAATGACACTTCAGGGACAACTCAGTGACAACTCAATGACACTTCAGGGACAACTCAGTGACAACTCGGTGACAACTCAGTGACAACTCAATGACACTTCAGGGACAACTCGATGACACTTCATTGACAACTCAATGACACTTCAGGGACAACTCAATGACACTTCAGGGACAACTCAGTGACAACTCAGTGACAACTCAATGACAACTCAGGGACAACTCAGTGACACTTCAGGGACAACTCAATGACACTTCAGGGACAACTCAATGACACTTCAGGGACAAATCAATGACAACTCAGTGACAACTCAATGACAACTCAGGGACAACTCAATGACACTTCAATGACAACTCAATGACACTTCAGGGACAACTCAGTGACAACTCAGGGACAACTCAATGACACTTCAGGGACAACTCAATGACACTTCAGGGACAACTCAATGACACTTCAGGGACAACTCAATGACACTTCAGGGAAAACTCGGTGACAACTCAGTGACAACTCAATGACAACTCAGGGACAACTCAATGACACTTCAGTGAAAACTCAATGACACTTCAGGGACAACTCAATGACACTTCAGGGACAACTCAATGACACTTCAGGGACAACTCAGTGACAACTCAATGACACTTCAGGGACAACTCAGTGACAACTCGGTGACAACTCAGTGACAACTCAATGACACTTCAGGGACAACTCAATAACACTTCAGGGACAACTTAATGACACTTCAGGGACAACTCAGTGAAAACTCAATGACACTTCAGGGACAACTCAGTGACAACTCAGTGACAACTCAGGGACAACTCAATGACAACTCAGTGACAACTTAGGGACAACTTCCAATAGGTCTAGCTGGCTAACCTCACGCCTTGAACCTGAACAATTAAATAATGTAGTTCACTTCTACCTTCTTTTGATTAAACAGTCTGCTGATGATTCGGGAGGCAGGTAGCCTAGTGGTTAGAGTGTAGAGGAGGTAGGTAGCCTAGTGGTTAGAGTGTAGAGGAGGTAGGTAGCCTAGTGGTTAGAGTGTAGAGGAGGTAGGTAGTCTAGTGGTTAGAGTGTAGAGGAGGCAGGTAGCCTAGTGGTTAGAGTGTAGAGGAGGCAGGTAGCCTAGTGGTTAGAGTGTAGAGGAGGCAGGTAGCCTAGTGGTTAGAGTGTAGAGGAGGTAGGTAGCCTAGTGGTTAGAGTGTAGAGGAGGCAGGTAGCCTAGTGGTTAGAGTGTAGAGGAGGTAGGTAGCCTAGTGGTTAGAGTGTAGAGGAGGCAGGTAACCTAGTGGTTAGAGTGTAGAGGGGGTAGGTAGCCTAGTGGTTAGAGTGTAGAGGCTGCAGGGTAGTCTAGTGGTTAGAGTGTAGAGGAGGCAGGTAGCATAGTGGTTAGAGTGTAGAGGAGGCAGGGTAGCCTAGTGGTTAGAGTGTAGAGGAGGCAGGTAGCCTAGTGGTTAGAGTGTAGAGGAGGCAGGTAGCCTAGTGGTTAGAGTGTAGAGGCGGCAGGGTAGCCTAGTGGTTAGAGTGTAGAGGAGGCAGGGTAGCCTAGTGGTTAGAGTGTAGAGGAGGCAGGTAGCCTAGTGGTTAGAGTGTAGAGGAGGCAGGTAGCCTAGTGGTTAGAGTGTGGAGGCAGCAGGGTAGCCTAGTGGTTAGAGTGTAGAGGAGGCAGGTAGCCTAGTGGTTAGAGTGTAGAGGAGGCAGGTAGTCTAGTGGTTAGAGTGTAGAGGTGGCAGGTAGTCTAGTGGTTAGAGTGTAGAGGAGGCAGGTAGCCTAGTGGTTAGAGTGTAGAGGTGGCAGGTAGTCTAGTGGTTAGAGTGTAGAGGAGGCAGGTAGTCTAGTGGTTAGAGTGTAGAGGAGGCAGGTAGCCTAGTGGTTAGAGTGTAGAGGAGGCAGGTAGTCTAGTGGTTAGAGTGTAGAGGTGGCAGGGTAGCCTAGTGGTTAGAGTGTAGAGGAGGTAGGTAGCCTAGTGGTTAGAGTGTAGAGGAGGCAGGTAGCCTAGTGGTTAGAGTGTAGAGGAGGCAGGTAGTCTAGTGGTTAGAGTGTAGAGGAGGTAGGTAGTCTAGTGGTTAGAGTGTAGAGGAGGCAGGTAGTCTAGTGGTTAGAGTGTAGAGGAGGCAGGTAGCCTAGTGGTTAGAGTGTAGAGGGGGCAGGAAGCCTAGTGGTTAGAGTGTAGAGGAGGCAGGTAGCCTAGTGGTTAGAGTGTAGAGGAGGTAGGTAGCCTAGTGGTTAGAGTGTAGAGGAGGTAGGTAGCCTAGTGGTTAGAGTGTAGAGGAGGCAGGTAGCCTAGTGGTTAGAGTGTAGAGGAGGCAGGTAGTCTAGTGGTTAGAGTGTAGAGGAGGCAGGTAGACTAGTGGTTAGAGTGTAGAGGAGGCAGGTAGCCTAGTGGTTAGAGTGTAGAGGAGGTAGGTAGCCTAGTGGTTAGAGTGTAGAGGAGGTAGGTAGCCTAGTGGTTAGAGTGTAGAGGCGGCTGGTAGCCTAGTGGTTAGAGTGTAGAGGAGGCAGGTAGCCTAGTGGTTAGAGTGTAGAGGCGGCAGGTAGCCTAGTGGTTAGAGTGTAGAGGCGGCTGGTAGCCTAGTGGTTAGAGTGTAGAGGAGGCAGGTAGCCTAGTGGTTAGAGTGTAGAGGAGGCAGGTAGCCTAGTGGTTAGAGTGTAGAGGAGGTAGGTAGTCTAGTGGTTAGAGTGTAGAGGAGGCAGGTAGCCTAGTGGTTAGAGTGTAGAGGAGGCAGGTAGCCTAGTGGTTAGAGTGTAGAGGAGGCAGGTAGCCTAGTGGTTAGAGTGTAGAGGAGGCAAGTAGTCTAGTGGTTAGAGTGTAGAGGTGGCAGGTAGCCTAGTGGTTAGAGTGTAGAGGAGGCAGGTAGCCTAGTGGTTAGAGTGTAGAGGAGGCAGGTAGCCTAGTGGTTAGAGTGTAGAGGAGGCAGGTAGCCTAGTGGTTAGAGTGTAGAGGTGGCAAGTAGTCTAGTGGTTAGAGTGTAGAGGGGGCAGGTAGTCTAGTGGTTAGAGTGTAGAGGAGGCAGGTAGCCTAGTGGTTAGAGTGTAGAGGAGGCAGGTAGCCTAGTGGTTAGAGTGTAGAGGAGGCAGGTAGCCTAGTGGTTAGAGTGTAGAGGAGGCAGGTAGCCTAGTGGTTAAAGTGTAGAGGAGGCAGGTAGACTAGTGGTTAGAGTGTAGAGGAGGCAGGTAGCCCAGTGGTTAGAGTGTAGAGGAGGCAGGTAGCCTAGTGGTTAGAGTGTAGAGGAGGCAGGTAGCCTAGTGGTTAGAGTGTAGAGGAGGCAGGTAGACTAGTGGTTAGAGTGTAGAGGAGGCAGGTAGCCTAGTGGTTAGAGTGTAGAGGAGGCAGGTAGCATAGTGGTTAGAGTGTAGAGGTGGCAAGTAGTCTAGTGGTTAGAGTGTAGAGGAGGTAGGTAGCCTAGTGGTTAGAGTGTAGAGGAGGCAGGTAGCCTAGTGGTTAGAGTGTAGAGGAGGCAGGTAGCCTAGTGGTTAGTGTGTAGAGTAGGCAGGTAGACTAGTGGTTAGAGTGTAGAGGAGGCAGGTAGCCTAGTGGTTAGTGTGTAGAGTAGGCAGGTAGACTAGTGGTTAGAGTGTAGAGGAGGCAGGTAGTCTAGTGGTTAGAGTGTAGAGGAGGCAGGTAGCCTAGTGGTTAGTGTGTAGAGTAGGCAGGTAGACTAGTGGTTAGAGTGTAGAGGAGGCAGGTAGCCTAGTGGTTAGAGTGTAGAGGTGGCAGGTAGCCTAGTGGTTAGAGTGTAGAGGTGGCAAGTAGTCTAGTGGTTAGAGTGTAGAGGTGGCAGGTAGCCTAGTGGTTAGAGTGTAGAGGTGGCAAGTAGTCTAGTGGTTAGAGTGTAGAGGGGGCAGGTAGCCTAGTGGTTAGAGTGTAGAGGTGGCAAGTAGTCTAGTGGTTAGAGTGTAGAGGGGGCAGGTAGCCTAGTGGTTAGAGTGTAGAGGAGGTAGGTAGTCTAGTGGTTAGAGTGTAGAGGAGGCAGGTAGCCTAGTGGTTAGAGTGTAGAGGAGGCAGGTAGCCTAGTGGTTAGAGTGTAGTGGCGGCAACAAGCCTAGTGGTTAGAGTGTAGAGGTGGCAGGTAGCCTAGTGGTTAGAGTGTAGAGGAGGCAGGTAGTCTAGTGGTTAGAGTGTAGAGGTGGCAGGTAGCCTAGTGGTTAGAGTGTAGAGGAGGCAGGTAGCCTAGTGGTTAGAATGTAGAGGAGGCAGGTAGCCTAGTGGTTAGAGTGTAGAGGAGGCAGGTAGCCTAGTGGTTAGAGTGTAGAGGTGGCAAGTAGCCTAGTGGTTAGAGTGTAGAGGAGGCAGGTAGCCTAGTGGTTTGAGTGTAGAGGAGGCAGGTAGTCTAGTGGTTAGAGTGTAGAGGAGGCAGGTAGCCTAGTGGTTAGAGTGTAGAGGCGGCAGGTAGCCTAGTGGTTAGTGTGTAGAGTAGGCAGGTAGCCTAGTGGTTAGAGTGTAGAGGAGGCAGGTAGCCTAGTGGTTAGAGTGTAGAGGAGGCAGGTAGCCTAGTGGTTAGAGTTTAGAGGCGGCAGGTAGCCTAGTGGTTAGAGTGTAGAGGCGGCAGGTAGCCTAGTGGTTAGAGTGTAGTGGCGGCAGGTAGTCTAGTGATTAGAGTGTAGAGGCGGCAAGTAGCCTAGTGGTTAGAGTGTAGAGGGGGCAAGAAGCCTAGTGGTTAGAGTGTCGAGGTGGCAGGTAGCCTAGTGGTTAGAGTGTAGAGGTGGCAGGTAGTCTAGTGGTTAGAGTGTAGAGGACGCAGGTAGCCTAGTGGTTAGAGTGTAGAGGTGGCAGGTAGCCTAGTGGTTAGAGTGTAGAGGCGGCTGGTAGCCTAGTGGTTAGAGTGTAGAGGGGGCAAGAAGCCTAGTGGTTAGAGTGTAGAGGCGGCAGGTAGCCTAGTGGTTAGAGTGTAGTGGCGGCAACAAGCCTAGTGGTTAGAGTGTAGAGGTGGCAGGTAGCCTAGTGGTTAGATTGTAGAGGAGGCAGGTAGTCTAGTGGTTAGAGTGTATAGGAGGCAGGTAGCCTAGTGGTTAGAGTGTAGAGGTGGCAGGTAGCCTAGTGGTTAGAGTGTAGAGGAGGCAGGTAGCCTAGTGGTTAGAGTGTAGAGGAGGCAGGTAGCATAGTGGTTAGAGTGTAGAGGAGGCAGGTAGGCTAGTGGTTAGAGTGTAGAGGAGGTAGGTAGTCTAGTGGTTAGAGTGTAGAGGAGGCAGGTAGTCTAGTGGTTAGAGTGTTGAGGTGGCAGGTAGCCTAGTGGTTAGAGTGTAGAGGTGGTAGGTAGCCTAGTGGTTAGAGTGTAGAGGTGGCAGGTAGTCTAGTGGTTAGAGTGTAGAGGACGCAGGTAGCCTAGTGGTTAGAGTGTAGAGGTGGCAGGTAGCCTAGTGGTTAGAGTGTAGAGGCGGTTGGTAGCCTAGTGGTTAGAGTGTAGAGGGGGCAAGAAGCCTAGTGGTTAGAGTGTTGGACTAGTAACCGGAAGGTTGCAAGATCGAATCCCTGAGCTGACAAGGTAAAGGCAGTTAACCCACTGTTCCCCTGAACAAGGCAGTTAACCCACTGTTCCCCTGAACAAGGCAGTTAACCCACTGTTCCCCTGAACAAGGCAGTTTAACCCACTGTTCCCCTGAACAAGGCAGTTTAACCCACTGTTCCCCTGAACAAGGCCGTTAACCCACTGTTCCCCTGAACAAGGCCGTTAACCCACTGTTCCCCTGAACAAGGCCGTTAACCCACTGTTCCCCTGAACAAGGCAGTTAACCCACTGTTCCCCTGAACAAGGCAGTTAACCCACTGTTCCCCTGAACAAGGCAGTTAACCCACTGTTCCCCTGAACAAGGCAGTTAACCCCACTGTTCCCCGGTAGGCCATCATTGTAAATAAGAATTTGTTCTTAACTGACTTGGCTAGTTAAACAATTGTAATGTCCGCTCATACTTCTACCTTGT
>NC_092164.1:10422174-10424674 GCF_045791955.1 Oncorhynchus clarkii lewisi | reverse complement strand
ATCCAATCACATTATACCTAGTGGTTAGAGTCTGCTTGATCTCAGCAGGCATACCTTCTCCTAATCAAATCACATTCTATTAGTCACGTGCAGAACACAACAGTTGTCGACAGTGAAATGTTTACTAACCGACAGAATAAACAAATACACAGAATAAAATGAAGAGATAAAAAGTAACAAGTAATTAAAGAGCAGCATTAAAGCATTGTACCGGGGTGCTGGTACAGGGTCAATGTGCGGGGGCACCGGTTAGTTGAGGTAGTATGTACATGTAGGTGTTCATTGAAGTGATTATGCTTAGAATGACAACAGAGAGTGGGAGGGGAGGTGTGGAGAGGGGAGGAAGGGTGGAGAGGGGAGGTGTGGAGAGGGGAGGAAGGGTGGAGAGGGGAGGTGTGGAGAGGGGAGGTGTGGGGAGGGGAGGTGTGGAGAGGGGAGGTGTGGAGAGGGCAGGAAGGGTGGAAGTGTCTGGGTAGTCATTTGACTAGATGTTCAGGAGTCTTATGGAAGAAGATGTTTAACCCCCCCCCCCCCCCCCCCCCCCCCCTCCTCCCCTCCCCGCCCCCCCTTCACATCAACTGTAACACAATTTCTAGACAGTCAGGAAGTACGGCGGTATTATCCCCCCCCCCCCCCCCAGGTCATCAGGAATAACTAGAGCTGCGTGGAGGTAGAGACAGGTTCAAAAATTACAATTATTATTGAGGGAGGGAGGGAGCAGAGAGCGAGGGATGTATTTCTACACTGCAATTATAGTCTTCTCCAGGGATGAACCACAGTCTATTTTATTATCTTATATCTCCAGGCGGCAGGCGACAGGAAATGATCAACACTTTTCTATTAGACATTCTGACGCACTTCTGCTTGAAACCAACAGACAAACTGTGCCCTATATAGTGCACTACTTTAGACCAGAGCCCTATAGAACCCTATTGCCTATATAGTGCACTACTGTAGACCAGAGCCCTATAGAACCCTATTCCCTATATATATTGCACTACTATAGACCAGGGCCCCATAGAACCCTAATCTCTATATATATATCCCTCTCTCTCTCTCTCTCTCTCTCTCTCTCTCTCTCTCTCTCTCTCTCTCTCTCTCTCTCTCTCTCTCTCTGTCTCTCTCTCTGTCTCTCTGTCATCTGACTGTCTCTCTCTCTCTGGATGGTCCTGGTAGAAGGAGATTATAGTGTGATGATATCAGGACAGAGTCAGTCTCCTCATCAAACTGAGTTGTGTCAGATCCTATGATCCAGCCTGTTAACTCTGACAGAACACTGTCTCTCTCTCTCTCTCTCTCTCTCTCTCTCAGAGAGCTGCTGGTTCACAGTTCCTCTGTCTTTCTCTGCTAATGGTCTCACTGAGAGAAGGTAGTGTGGATCTGTGTTTTATCTCTGTTCTGTCTACTGTGACACACTACAGTCATCGCTCCACAGCGGAGTCATTTTTTCAGTTACCACGTTGTCACTTAAAAAAAACTCAAGTGTCGTAAAGATGGCTTGACTCCGATGTATCAAATCCATCCTTGCCCGAATCCATCCGGGCTTGGAGAAGAGACTGATGCTGAATCCCCCATTCACACTGCCTCATTACAAGCCGATGTATCAAATCCATCCTGGCCCGAATCCATCCGGGCTTGGAGAAGAGGCTGATGCTGAATCCCCCATTCACACTGCCTCATTACAAGCCAGCTGGCAGAGACGGCTGAAATTACAGCGTGACACTTTTGTTCTCTGGGTAATTGAATTAGAAACGTACACAAAGTCACATGTCACGTGTAAGATACTACGAGTTATAAATATACTTAGTGGGATTGTGACTCTGATTGGACCATTTTAACACGGTGAAAAGGATGCAGGGAAACAAGTTCAGTTAAATGCCTGAAAAGTCACTTCACTGGGTAGCCTGGGATACTGGCAGGAGTCTCTCTAATGTAGATAACATGAAACACTGAAGTCACTTCACTGGGTAGCCTGGATACTGGCAGGAGTCTCTCTAATGTAGATAACATGAAACACTGAAGTCACTTCACTGGGTAGCCTGGATACTGGCAGGAGTCTCTCTAATGTAGATAACATGAAACACTGAAGTCACTTCACTGGGTAGCCTGGGATACTGGCAGGAGTCTCTCTAATGTAGATAACATGAAACACTGAAGTCACTTCACTGGGTAGCCTGGGATACTGGCAGGAGTCTCTCTAATGTAGATAACATGAAACACTGAAGTCACTTCACTAGGTAGCCTGGGATACTGGCAGGAGTCTCTCTAATGTAGATAACATGAAACACTGAAGTCACTTCACTGGGTAGCCTGGGATACTGGCAGGAGTCTCTCTAATGTAGATAACATGAAACACTGAAGTCACTTCACTGGGTAGCCTGGGATACTGGCAGGAGTCTCTCTAATGTAGATAACATGAAACACTGAAGTCACTTCAGTATATATCCTGGATAATGTAGTTATTATTATTATTATTGTTATTATTATTATTATTATTGTT
>NC_092164.1:10379674-10419674 GCF_045791955.1 Oncorhynchus clarkii lewisi | reverse complement strand
ACAATACCCAATAATGACAAAGCAAAAACAGTTTTTTTTTTGAAATGTTAGCAAATTTATAAAAATGAATGAGAGACTTTGCTATGAGACTTGAAATTAAGCTCAGGTGCATCCTGTTTCCATTGATCCATGGAGTCCACCTGTGGTAAACTAAGCTCAAGTGCATTCTGTTTCCATTGATCCATGGAGTCTACCTGTGGTAAATTAAGCTCAGGTGCATCCTGTTTCCATTGATCCATGGAGTCCACCTGTGGTAAATTAAGCTCAGGTGCATCCTGTTTCCATTGATCTATGGAGTCCACCTGTGGTAAATTAATCTCAGGTGCATCCTGTTTCCATTGATCCATGGAGTCCACCTGTGGTAAATTCAGATGATTGGATATCATTTGGAGAGGTACACATCCGTCTATATAAGGTCCCACAGTTGACAGTGCATGTCAGAGCAAAAACCAATGAGGTGGAAGGAATTGTCCGTACAGCTCTGAGACAGGATTGTGTCAAGGCACAGATCTGACGAAGGGTACCAAAACATTTCTGCAGCATTGAAAGTCCACAAGAACACAGTGGCCTCCGTAATTCTTAAATTTGGAACCACCAAGACATCCTAGAAGTGACCTCCAAGCCAAACTAAGCAATCTGGGGGAGAAGGGCCTTGGTCAGGGAGGTGACCAAGAACCCGATGTATATGTTTGCGTGAGTTTGTATGTGAGCGTGAGTGTGTATTTAGTATTTTATTAAGGATCCCCATTAGTTCCTGCCAAGGCAGCAGCTACTCTTCCTGGGGTTTATTATGGATCCCCATTAGTTCCTGCCAAGAAAGCAGCTACTCTTCCTGGGGTTTATTATGGATCCCCATTAGTTCCTGCCAAGGCAGCAGCTACTCTTCCTGGGGTTTATTATGGATCCCCATTAGTTCCTACCAAGGCAGCAGCTACTCTTCCTGGGGTTTATTATGGATCCCCATTAGTTCCTGCCAAGACAGCAGCTACTCTTCCTGGGGTTTATTATGGATCCCCATTAGTTCCTGCCAAGGCAGCAGCTACTCTTCCTGGGGTTTATTATGGATCCCCATTAGTTCCTGCCAATGCAGCAGCTACTCTTCCTGGGGTTTATTATGGATCCCCATTAGTTCCTGCCAAGGCAGCAGCTCCTCTTCCTGGGGTTTATTATGGATCCCCATTAGTTCCTGCCAAGGCAGCAGCTACTCTTCCTGTGGTTTATTACGGATCCCCATTAGTTCCTGCCAAGGCAGCAGCTACTCTTCCTGTGGTTTATTATGGATCCCCATTAGTTCCTGGCAATGCAGCAGCTACTCTTCCTGTGGTTTATTATGGATCCCCATTAGTTCCTGCCAAGGCAGCAGCTACTCTTCCTGTGGTTTATTACGGATCCCCATTAGTTCCTGCCAAGGCAGCAGCTACTCTTCCTGTGGTTTATTATGGATCCCCATTAGTTCCTGCCAAGGCAGCAGCTACTCTTCCTGGGGTTTATTATGGATCCCCATTAGTTCCTGCCAAGGCAGCAGCTACTCTTCCTGTGGTTTATTACGGATCCCCATTAGTTCCTGTCAAGGCAGCAGCTACTCTTCCTGTGGTTTATTATGGATCCCCATTAGTTCCTGCCAAGGCAGCAGCTACTCTTCCTGGGGTTTATTATGGATCCCCATTAGTTCCTGCCAAGGCAGCAGCTACTCTTCCTGTGGTTTATTACGGATCCCCATTAGTTCCTGCCAAGGCAGCAGCTACTCTTCCTGGGGTTTATTATGGATCCCCATTAGTTCCTGCCAAGGCAGCAGCTACTCTTCCTGTGGTTTATTACGGATCCCCATTAGTTCCTGCCAAGGCAGCAGCAACTACTTTTCCAAGGGTTTATTCGGGATCCTCATTAGCTTATGCCAAGGCAATCTCTCCTCTACTCTGAGCCAGTAAGAGATAGACATGTGTATTGATGTTAGCTCTACATGTCCATTCAAGGGCCAGTCGTGCCTGTTTTGTTGAAAGGGATGTTAAGCAGAGCAGTCCTTTATTATAGACAGACCTCTACCCATCAAAGACTTCTACCCATCAGACTTCTACCCATCAGACCTCTATCCATCAAAGACCTCTACCCACCAAAGCAGAGCAGTCCTTTATTATAGACAGACTTCTACCCATCAAAGACTTCTACCCATCAGACTTCTACCCATCAAAGACCTCTACCCATCAGACTTCTACCCATCAGACTTCTACCCATCAAAGACTTCTACCCATCAGACTTCTACCCATCAAAGACCTCTACCCATCAAAGACTTCTACCCATCAGACTTCTACCCATCAAAGACCTCTACCCATCAGACTTCTACCCATCAAAGACCTCTACCCATCAAAGACTTCTACCCATCAAAGACTTCTACCCATCAAAGACTTCTACCCATCAGACTTCTACCCATCAAAGACCTCTATCAATCAAAGCAGAGCAGTCCTTTAATATAGACAGACCTCTACCCATCAAAGACTTCTACCCATCAGACTTCTACCCATCAAAGACTTCTACCCATCAAAGCAGAGCAGTCCTTTAATATAGACAGACCTCTACCCATCAAAGACTTCTACCCATCAGACTTCTACCCATCAAAGACTTCTACCCATCAGACTTCTACCCATCAAAGACTTCTACCCATCAGACTTCTACCCATCAAAGACTTCTACCCATCAGACTTCTACCCATCAAAGACCTCTACCCATCAAAGACTTCTATCCATCAAAGCAGAGCAGTCCTTTAATATAGACAGACCTCTACCCATCAAAGACTTCTACCCATCAGACCTCTACCCATCAAAGACTTCTACCCATCAAAGCAGAGCAGTCCTTTAATATCGACAGACATCTACCCATTTTAGCTACTGTTGCATCAGTATGTTTGGTCCATGACAGTTTACAATTCAGGGTTTTACTCCAAGTAGTTTAGTCTCCTCAACTTGCTCGGGTTTCCACATTATTCATTACCAGATTTAGTTGAGGTTCAAGGTTTTAGTGAATGGTTTGTCCCAAATACAATGCCTTTAGTTTTATACATATTTAAGGTTTTAGTGAATGGTTTGTCCCAAACACAATGCCTTTAGTTTTATACATATTTAAGGTTTTAGTGAATGGTTTGTCCCAAACACAATGCCTTTAGTTTTATACATATTTAAGGTTTTAGTGAATGGTTTGTCCCAAACACAATGCCTTTAGTTTTATACATATTTAAGGTTTTAGTGAATGGTTTGTCCCAAATACAATGCTTTTAGTTTTATACATATTTAAGACTATTACTTGCCACTCATTCTAAAACTGACTGCAGCTTTTTGTTAAGCGCTGCAGGGATTTCACTTGCTTTTTGTAGCTGACGTGTATAATGATGAGTCATTGGCATATATAGACACACAGGCTTTACTTAGTGCCAGTGGCAGGTCAATAGTAAAGATTGAAAAAAATAAATAAAGGGGCCTAGACAACTGCCCTGGGGAACGCCTGATTCTATCTGGATCATGTTGGAGAGGCTTCCATTAAAGAACACCCTCTGTGTTCTGTTAGACAGGTAACTCTTTATCCACATTGTAGCAGGGGGTGTAAAGCCATAGCACATACGTTTATTCCATCAGCAGATTATGATCGATAATGTCAAAAGCTGAAAGTCACAACTTCCGCCAAAGTCGGTCCCTCTCCTTGTTCGGGCGGTGTTCGGCGGTCGACGTCACCGGCCTTCTAGCCATCACTGATCCATTTGTCATTTTCCATTGGTTTTGTCTTGTCTTCCATCACACCTGGTTCCAATCCCATCAATTACATGTTGTGTATTTAACCCTTTGTTTCCCCTCACGTCCTCGTCGGAGACTGTTTAGTTTGTATGAGATGTGCTATTTCAGTGTTGGTGTGCGACGGGTTTTGTACCCACTTTGTTCTTTTGTACACGTTGGTTGTTTTGGAGTTTTGTCAGCAACTCGGTTTATACAAAGTTTGTTCTGCTGCTCCTGACTTCCCTTTACACTGAAGTCTAACAAAACAAGCTTCTTGTTATCAATTTATTTCAGCTAATCATCGGTGATTTGTGTAAGTGTCGTACATGTTGATTGCCCTTCCCTATAAGCATGTTGAAAGTCAGTTGTTCATTTGTTTACTGTATCTTGTCAAACACAATGTTTTTCTCCAAAAGTTTACTAAGGGTTGGTAACAGGCTGAGTGGTCGGCTTTTTGTGCCAGTAAATGGTGCTCTGCTCTTCTTGGGTAGCGGAATGACTTTTGGTTCTCTTTAGATTTCAGGGCACGCACTTTCCTGTAGGCTTAGATTGAATAAATGGCAAACAGGAGTGGGTTTTCAGTCAGCTATTGTCTTCAGTACGTTTCAATACGAGTTGTCAGACCCAGGTGACTTGTCATTATTGATAGACTACAATGATATTTTTTGACCTCTTCCACAATCACTTTATGGAATTTAAAAAATCCTATTGCTTGTCTTTCATAATTTGATCAGTTATGCGTGGATGTGTTTGTTCAGAGTTTGTCGTTGCCATGTCATGTCTAAATTTGCTAATCTGCTAATCTGCTAATGTGCTAATGTGCTAATGTGCTAATTTGCTAATCTGCTAATCTGCTAATCTGCTAATCTGCTAATCTGCTAATTTGCTAATCTGCTAATCTGCTAATCTGCTAATCTGCTAATCTGCTAATTTGCTAATCTGCTAATCTGCTAATCTGCTAATCTGCTAATCTGCTAATTTGCTAATCTGCTAATCTGCTAATTTGCTAATCTGCTAATCTGCTAATCTCGCAAAAGAAAAATATCACTAATGTAGCTGGCAATATCAGTGGGTTTTGTGATAAATGAGCCATCTGATTCAATGAATGACAGAGCTGAGTTTGCCCTTTTGCCAAACATTTCTTTCAAGTGTCTCTAAGGCTTTTTTTTACGATCACTCTTTAAATGATTTAATCTTTGTTTCATAGTACAGTTTCTTCTTATTCATTGTTTAATTCAGTCACAATATTTTTCAATTTACAATATGTTGTATGGGGCTCCCTAGTGGCGCTAAAATTGGCCCAGCGACGTCTGGGTTTGGCTGAGGTAGGCATTTACTGTAAATGACTTGCCTAGTTAAATATAAAATGTTTGCCAACCAGCTGCGCAGCCAGACTTATTTGCCATTCCTTTTTCCTCGTCCCTGTCAACCATACCATTCTTCAGTTCTTAATCAATCCACAGAGATTTAACAGTTTTTACAGCCATTTTCTTAACGGTTGCTTATTAGTAACTGGAATAAGTAGTTTCATAAATGTGTCAAGTGCAACGTCTGGTTTGCTCCTCATTACAACACAGAAACAGATCTTCAACATATGAATCACTACACCACTTATTCTATGACCTCCTATACACTATATTAGGCCCAGTCTTTGGGTCCTAGATATGGCTTCTATATTATGATCAATACATACGATAGTTTTGGATTCTGCTTTAGAGCAGATTTCTGCAGTTTTAGTAAAAATGTGACCAATACATGATGAAAGCCAGTCAATATGTTGTTATATGTTAGATGTTATAATCATGTATTGCTACCACTGTATCATCAAAGGTATTATCTAAGTGAGTTTCAGAGATAGTCAGAATAGAAATGTTTTTTATTTTAATGTCAAGTTGTCGATTTCATGAACCTTGTTTCTTCGGCTTTGTATGTTAATGTAGGCTATTATTTTTAGCGCTTTTCTAGGTTGCTTGATTGTTTTTTAGCTGGGAGGCCGTCAGAGGTAGACATGACAGTGATGTTTATGTTTGGGTGGACTGCTCACTGGATTTTCTTCTAGGGCAAACTCAGTGCTAACAGTATAAACTCAGGTTCGTAGACACTTGATTACTGCTGACAATAGCTGTTGGATTGACAGAGGCATTTAGAGGAACGTGAATGAGGTGACTTACACTACGACTGACAACCCCCACCACCCCACAGGGAAAATGTATATTTGCAGCAGCACTGAGACAACTCAATGACAAAATGACAGGGATGATCTGTCATTGTCTCAATGTGGACTTGTGTGTCCAGCAAGGAGAAAGCTTGTCCTCTAGTGATCAGTAACAAGGAGCATCAAGCTGATAGGAGCTCAGCCTCAATAACAACACACAGAGAGACACACACACAGGGACACACACACACACACAGAGAGACACACACACAGACACACACATTTATAATGTAGATCTCCCCCCAGTATATTGTGTATTTATAATGTAGATCTCCCCCCCAGTATAGTGTACATTTATAATGTAGATCTCCCCCCCAGTATAGTGTGTATTTATAATGTAGATCTCCCCCCCCCCAGTATAGTGTGTGTTTATAATGTAGATCCCCCCCCCCCAGTATAGTATGTATTTATAATGTAGATCCCCCCCCCCAGTATAGTGTGTATTTATATTGTAGATCCCCCCCCCCCCAGTATAGTGTGTATTTATATTGTAGACCCCCCCCCCCCCAGTATAGTGTGTATTTATAATGTAGATCTCTCCTCCCTCTGGCACCAGCATCTTGACACAACAGCCGTTGGTAAGTGACATCAGAGAGACAGGAGGTCAATTGGTGACTGTGTATGTGTGTCTGTGTGTGTGTGTATCTGTGTGTGTGTGTATTTGTGTGCGTGCTTATGTGTGTGTGTATATGTGTGCGTGTGTGTGTATGTGTGTTTGTGTGCGTGCGTGCGTGTGTGTGTGTGTGTGCGTGCGTATGTGTGTGTGTGTATCTGTGTGCATGTGTGTGTGTGTGTACTCATCATTGTGAATGGAGGTCAATGGGAGACTGCCCGTACGATGGTTAAAGACAGACTGGTTCTAGACAGACATCAGCCCTCCAATACACACCAATACACACCAATACGTACCAATACATACCGATACGTACCAATACATACCGATACGTACCAATACATACCAAAACATACCAATACACACCAATACATACCAATACATACCGATACGTACCAATACATACCGATACGTACCAATACATACCAAAACATACCAATACACACCAATACGTACCGATACATACCGATACGTACCAATACACACCGATATGTACCAATACATACCGATACATACCGATACGTACCAATACATACCGATACATACCAATACATACCAATACATACCAATACATACCGATACATACCGATACATACCGATACATACCAATACATACCAATACATACCAATACATACCGATACATACCAATACATACCAATACATACCAATACATACCAATACATACCAATACATACCAATACATACCGATACATACCGATACATACCAATACATACCGATACGTACCAATACATACCAATACATACCAATACATACCGATACATACCAATACATACCAATACGTACCAATACATACCGATACATACCAATACGTACCAATACATACCGATACATACCAATACGTACCAATACATACCAATACATACCAATACATACCGATACATACCAATACATACCAATACATACCAATACATACCAATACATACCAATACATACCAATACATACCAATACATACCGATACATACCGATACATACCAATACATACCAATACGTACCAATACATACCAATACATACCAATACGTACCAATACATACCGATACATACCAATACGTACCAATACATACCGATACATACCAATACGTACCAATACATACCAATACATACCGATACATACCGATACATACCAATACATACCGATACATACCAATACATACGATACATACCAATACATACCAATACATACCGATACATACCAATACATACCAATACATACCAATACATACCAATACACACCAATACATACCAATACATACCAATACATACCGATACACACCAATACATACCGATACACACCAATACATACCGATACATACCAATACATACCAATACATACCAATACATACCGATACATACCAATACATACCGAGACGTATAGTAAATCCTCTCTCTTGGACTGGCGTTGTCCCTTTACCAGTCCGACTGTGGACTTTTGCCCTAGATTCGTTTTGTCCTCACTCTGCTACAGAGAGTTCAGTTTCACTTCTGGGTTTGTTGACGATATTCATAGGCAGTGTCAGTTTCTCACACCTGGAAAATCATCCTGCAAGAACAGGAAACACGATTTATAGTTTGGATTATAATATATTGACATTTTAGAAGTGGTGGATACATTGTTGGTTTAAGGGGCAAATCAATTCTGATCATTTAAAGTGTAAATTACAAACTTTAGACGCCTTTTTAAACCTTGAATAAACTTCAAAGTTTGTTTTTTTTGCAACGAGAAGGGTGATCGAATTAAGATCCTACATCTGTTCGTTCATTTGACTGTCCTGGACGTTATAGAGAGGCTTCAGTACCTCTACTTCGTTAAGGCTCAGAGTCTGAGACTATATGATTCACTTGGACTGGCCTTGTCTAAATCAGGCCTACGTCCAATATATATCCTCAATGGGAACCTGTTCCATGTATTCTGTTGACAATATGATTCCCTTCTGTTTGATATGTCCTTGTCTAAATCAGGCCTACATCCAATAATATATCCTCAATGGGACCCTATGTAGTCCACTACTACCCTATGGGTCCTGGTCTAATGTAGTGCACTAAATGGGGGAAAGGGTGTAGTTTGTCACAGACAATGGAGACCAGATGACAGGTGTTCCTCGGATGTGATGTCTCAATCACACCCTGGCTTTGTCACAAATTGCAGACTATTTCCCTATATAGTGCACTGCTTAGAACCAGAGGCCCATAAGGATGGATCTAGGGGGTTGCAGTTTTTTGGGACACAGGGGATTACTCAATCAGGCCTTGTTTTGGGTGCCAAGCACCTTGACAGCAGGTCGCTATAGCTGGTGAGATGAAGAGTGAAAATTGTCCCGTGCCCATGTGGAGATTCTGATTGGCTCTCCCGTGTGACTCTCCTCCAATCTACATGGTAATGGAGAGGCTATTACACCGGAGGAATAGAAACGCTCAATTTACATCTGATTAACGGACGAAACTGAGAGGCTCCATCTTGACGCTCAAATGGCACCCTATTCCCTACGTGTGCACTACTTTGACCAGAGCTCTATAGAACCATATTCCCTACGTAGTGCACTACTTTGGACCGAGCCCTATAGAAACATATTCCCTACGTAGTGCACTACTTTGGACCAGAGCCCTATAGAACCTTATTCCCTACGTAGTGCACTATAGTATACTACATAGTGAATAGGGTGTCATTTAGGAAACATCGTAAGGAAACAGAACATGATGGCTGTTTGGTGAGGAAACAGTTGCTGTGGTAACAGACTTGTATATAAAAGAAGAAAGGTACCATTAAGTTGGTCTTATATCTGTGTAGTGGTGTAGTACATTCATAGATATACAATCTAACGATTTGTCCTCCCCGTTCAAGTCAATAATGGCATAATGGGTAGACTGGCGGCCATTGAGGGTGTACCCAATCGGAGCGAAACAGGAAGTAAAAGCAATCTGTAGCGTGATTTTTTTTTTTTTTAAGTCAACTCAACTGACGTTACAAAAAATATTGCTAGATACCATTTCTCTGATTTCATTATTGTCGGGCTACATTTTCCTGTTATGTACGCTAGTCCACTTACCAACGAAGTAGCCACTCCCACTACCACTCCCACTCCCATTCCCACTCCCACTCCACTTCCATCCATATTCTCATTCCCATCCCTATTCCCATTCCCACTTCCATTCCCACTTCCACTACCATGCACACTAGCATTCCCACTCCCACTCTCATTCCCACTAGCATTCCCACTCCCACTCCCATTCCAATTCCCATTCCCACTCCCACTCCCAATCCCACTACCACTACCACTCCCACTATCATGCACACTCCCATTCCCACTCACACTCCCATTCCCATTCCCACTATCAATCCCACTCACTCCCATTCCCACTACCATTCCCACTCCCACTACCACTTTCATTCCCACTCCCACTCCCACTACCATTCCTATTCCCATTTCCACTCCCACTTCCAAAACCACTCCCATCCCCAGTCTGCCATTTACTTCACTCACTCCTCAGCTCGCTCCTGTCTTCCTCTCTCTCCAATCTCATTTTGGGAAATTAATCTTCCTGTCACCCTCTCTAATCCCCCCCGTCCCCTCTCCTCTTCCTACCCCTCCTGCTATTCCTCATGTCACCATGATAATGTGTCGCTCTGCCAGGCTCCTCACGAGCTCATTATCTAGAGTTATTGGGACGGACTGCTACCCTACATGGAGTGGAGGAGAGGGGAGAGTGGAGGAAAAGGAGAGACAGGAGGGAAGGGGAGGGGGAGGAGAGAGGAGGGGAAGGGGGAGAGGGAAGGGGGGGGTGAGGAGGGGAAGGGGGAGACAAGAGGAGAACAGAGGAGAGGAGAGGAGGGGAGATGAGTGACTCCCATTGTGACTCCCGTCATCTTATTTCAGTCATTTCTATGGCCCCAGAACAATCTGGACATGGAAAATGATTTCGGATGGTTTAAAGGGTCTGGAATCACTACGTTTAAAGCCAAGGGCTCCCAGAACGTTGACGGAGCAAGGCGACATGTTGTTATTAAAGACACAAAAGGCTGGCACAACGACATCAATTCACGCTGTCCTCGGCATGAATGACCCTGGAGGGTTCCACAGCTGCTTCTGCCTTCCTTCCTTCCATTCTTCCCCGCCGATGTCTCACAGACAAGGGCCTCCCGTTTTTGTATCCTTTATGATAAAAGACAGTAATCAAATTTGGTTGAGTAGCTAGAGGAGGCTAGAGATGGTGGGAGAAGAGAGGAGGGAGAGAAGAGGAGGCTAGAGAAGAAGAGGGGGCTAGAGAAGAAGAGGAGGCTAGAGAAGAAGAGGGGGCTAGAGAAGAAGAAGAGGGAAAGAAGAAGAGGAGGGAAAGAAGAAGAGGAGGGAGAGAAGAAGAGGAGTGAGAGAAGCAGAAGAGGAGGGAGAGGGATGGATTAAATTAACGTTGATTATTGCCAGTCCTATGAGGTTTGATGGAAAGAGCAGCATGGATGGCAGGCTTTGTAAATGTACTGCCATTTGTTTAACTAGTGGTTATATGTGTCTCTGAAGGGTGACTGATGATAGCATACAGTATTAAACTGGTTAAATGACAACTCAAACAGCTAAGCTGAGTGTTGTCAAGGAGGTGGCCATTTGAAGGGAAATGTCCATTGTCTGTCACGTGTCAGTTACCAGGTACTATAGGAACTTGGAAGCATAGTGAGTGGCAAATCATTTGTAAAAAAAAAAAATTGAGAAGAGTAGTGGCCCGAGGCAACTGCCCTGAGGGACACCGCACTGTACATACCTGATGTTAGAGAAGCTTCCATTGACGAACATTCTCCGGGTTCTATTGGATAAATATTTCCCCAACCATGTGATGTCAGGTGATGTAAAGCCACAGCAAGTGAGTTCTTCATTAACAATGTATTATCAATAACATTCATTCTGAAATATAACAATGCAGCTCCACCTATCATCTTATTATCCATTTTTTTAAACCAATCATCAGTCATCTAAGTCAGTGCAGTACAAATTGAGTGCCCTTCTCAATATGCATACTGAAAGTCAGTAGTTAACTTGATCTCTGATAAAGAGCAGGTTACTTGTTCAAACAACATTTTCGCCATATGTTTACTAAAAACAGGCAGCAAACTGATTGGGAGGCCGTTAAGAGCCAGCAAAGGGTGCTTTACAATTTTTAGACGGTGGAATTACTTTGGCTTTCTTCCGAGCCTTCGGATTCCTCCTTTAGGCTTTGGTTATTAAATATACAGCACATATTTTGTATTGAATTTTAAACATCATCATTGTCTCTTCTGATATATGATCAATAACCATTAATACGTTCACACAGACTCAAACATGTACATGTAAAACAACACAACCACATGTGTCTTTAAACACTCTGTCTGTGGGTTGATTGGGCTGTAGTGGTTGATTGGGCTGTAGTGGTTGATTGGGCTGTAGTTCAGTGGACATGGATGGCTGTCACTGGATCACCTGTCTGGACTGAGGGATGGATGATGTGTCTGGACTGAGGGACAGATCACCTGTCTGGACTGAGGGACAGATCACCTGTCAGGACTGTGGGACAGATCACCTGTCTGGACTGAGGGACAGATCACCTGTCTGGACTGAGGGATGGATGATGTGTCTGGACTGAGGGACAGATTACCTGTCTGGACTGAGGGACAAATCACCTGTCTGGACTGATGGATGGATGATGTGTCTTGGCTGAGGGATGGATAGAGTGTCTGGACTGAGGGATGGATGGAGTGTCTGGACTGATGGATAGATCACCTGTCTGGACTGAGGGACAGATCACCTGTCTGGACTGAGGGACGGACGGAGTGTCTGGACTGAGGAATGGATGATGTGTCTGGACTGAGGAATGGATGACGTGTCTGGACTGATGGATGGATGGAGTGTCTGTGCTGAGGGTTGGGGCTCCATGGACCAGTGGGCTCTGGGACCATCAAAGGGGTCATCTATTAGGAGGATTATACAAGGTATGTGTGATGAAACAGAGCTAGAAATCCAAGGAAACTGATGATGAACTTTACAACTTGATGTACAGTGCAGTAGAAAGGAGGGAAGAGCGAAGGTCTGGAACATTTTGGCTAGGTGGTTTTTAGGCTGTAGTTCCTGAAATAAGTGATGGAGCCCAGGTAACATGACTACATGGAACTCTCTGGTAGCCCAGGTAACATGACTACATGGAACTCTCTGGTAGCCCAGGTAACATGACTACATGGAACTCTCTGGTAGCCCAGGTAACATGACTACATGGAACTCTCTGGTAGCCCAGGTAACATGACTACATGGAACTCTCTGGTAGCCCAGGTAACATGACTACTTGGAACTCTCTGGTAGCCCAGGTAACATGACTACATGGAACTCTCTGGTAGCCCAGGTAACAATCTACTTCCGGCGCCGACAGAGATGGCCGCCTCGCTTCGCGTTCCTAGGAAACTATGCAGTTTTTTGTTTTTTTACGTGTTATTTCTTACATTAGTACCCCAGGTCATCTTAGGTTTCATTACATACAGTCGAGAAGAACTACTGAATATAAGATCAGCATCAACTCACCATCAGTACGACCAAGAATATGTTTTTCGCGACGCGGATCCTGTGTTCTGCCTTACAAACAGGACAACGGAGTGGATCCTATGCAGCGACCCAAAAAAACGACTCCGAAAGAGAGGGAAACGAGGCGGTCTTCTGGTCAGACTCCGGAGACGGGCACAGCGCGCACCACTCCCTAGCATTCTTCTTGCCAATGTCCAGTCTCTTGACAACAAGGTTGATGAAATCCGAGCAAGGGTAGCATTCCAGAGGGACATCAGAGACTGTAACGTTCTTTGCTTCACGGAAACGTGGCTTACTGGAGAGACGCAATCCGAAGCGGTGCAGCCAACAGGTTTCTCCACGCATCGCGCAGACAGGAAAAAACATCTTTCTGGTAAAAAGAGGGGCGGGGGCGTATGCCTTATGACTAACGTGACATGGTGCGATGAAAGAAACATACAGGAACTCAAATCCTTCTGTTCACCTGATTTAGAATTCCTCACAATCAAATGTAGACCGCATTATCTACCAAGAGAATTCTCTTCGATTATAATCACAGCCGTATATATCCCCCCCCAAGCAGACACATCGATGGCTCTGAACGAACTTTATTTAACTCTCTGCAAACTGGAAACAATTTATCCGGAGGCTGCATTCATTGTAGCTGGGGATTTTAACAAGGCTAATCTGAAAACAAGACTCCCCAAATTTTATCAGCATATCGATTGCGCAACCAGGGGAGGAAAGACCTTGGACCATTGTTACTCTAACTTCCGCGACGCATATAAGGCCCTGCCCCGCCCCCCTTTCGGAAAAGCTGACCACGACTCCATTTTGTTGATCCCTGCCTACAGACAGAAACTAAAACAAGAGGCTCCCACGCTGAGGTCTGTCCAACGCTGGTCCGACCAAGCTGACTCCACACTCCAAGACTGCTTCCATCACGTGGACTGGGAGATGTTTCGTATTGCGTCAGATAACAACATTGACGAATACGCTGATTCGGTGTGCGAGTTCATTAGAACGTGCGTTGAAGATGTCGTTCCCATAGCAACGATTAAAACATTCCCTAACCAGAAACCGTGGATTGATGGCAGCATTCGTGTGAAACTGAAAGCGCGAACCACTGCTTTTAATCAGGGCAAGGTGTCTGGTAACATGACCGAATACAAACAGTGCAGCTATTCCCTCCGCAAGGCTATCAAACAAGCTAAGCGCCAGTACAGAGACAAAGTAGAATCTCAATTCAACGGCTCAGACACAAGAGGCATGTGGCAGGGTCTACAGTCAATCACGGACTACAGGAAGAAACCCAGCCCAGTCACGGACCAGGATGTCTTGCTCCCAGGCAGACTAAATAACTTTTTTGCCCGCTTTGAGGACAATACAGTGCCACTGACACGGCCTGCAACGAAAACATGCGGTCTCTCCTTCACTGCAGCCGAGGTGAGTAAGACATTTAAACGTGTTAACCCTCGCAAGGCTGCAGGCCCAGATGGCATCCCCAGCCGCGCCCTCAGAGCATGCGCAGACCAGCTGGCCGGTGTGTTTACGGACATATTCAATCAATCCCTATACCAGTCTGCTGTTCCCACATGCTTCAAGAGGGCCACCATTGTTCCTGTTCCCAAGAAAGCTAAGGTAACTGAGCTAAATGACTAACGCCCCGTAGCACTCACATCCGTCATCATGAAGTGCTTTGAGAGACTAGTCAAGGACCATATCACCTCCACCCTACCTGACACCCTAGACCCACTCCAATTTGCTTACCGCCCAAACAGGTCCACAGACGATGCAATCTCAACCACACTGCACACTGCCCTAACCCATCTGGACAAGAGGAATACCTATGTGAGAATGCTGTTCATCGACTACAGCTCGGCATTCAACACCATAGTACCCTCCAAGCTCGTCATCAAGCTCGAGACCCTGGGTCTCGACCCCGCCCTGTGCAACTGGGTACTGGACTTCCTGACGGGCCGCCCCCAGGTGGTGAGGGTAGGCAACAACATCTCCTCCCCGCTGATCCTCAACACTGGGGCCCCACAAGGTTGCGTTCTGAGCCCTCTCCTGTACTCCCTGTTCACCCACGACTGCGTGGCCACGCACGCCTCCAACTCAATCATCAAGTTTGCGGACGACACAACAGTGGTAGGCTTGATTACCAACAACGATGAGACGGCCTACAGGGAGGAGGTGAGGGCCCTCGGAGTGTGGTGTCAGGAAAACAACCTCACACTCAACGTCAACAAAACTAAGGAGATGATTGTGGACTTCAGGAAACAGCAGAGGGAACACCCCCCTATCCACATCGATGGAACAGTAGTGGAGAGGGTAGCAAGTTTTAAGTTCCTCGGCATACACATCACAGACAAACTGAATTGGTCCACTCACACAGACAGCATCGTGAAGAAGGCGCAGCAGCGCCTCTTCAACCTCAGGAGGCTGAAGAAATTCGGCTTGTCACCAAAAGCACTCACAAACTTCTACAGATGCACAATCGAGAGCATCCTGGCGGGCTGTATCACCGCCTGGTATGGCAACTGCACCGCCCTCAACCGTAAGGCTCTCCAGAGGGTAGTGAGGTCTGCACAACGCATCACCGGGGGCAAACTACCTGCCCTCCAGGACACCTACACCACCCGATGTCACAGGAAGGCCATAAAGATCATCAAGGACATCAACCACCCGAGCCACTGCCTGTTCACCCCGCTATCATCCAGAAGGCGAGGTCAGTACAGGTGCATCAAAGCTGGGACCGAGAGACTGAAAAACAGCTTCTATCTCAAGGCCATCAGACTGTTAAACAGCCACCACTAACACTGAGTGGCTGCTGCCAACACACTGACACTGACTCAACTCCAGCCACTTTAATAATGGGAATTGATGGGAAATGATGTAAATATATCACTAGCCACTTTAAACAATGCTACCTTATATAAATGTTACTTACCCTACATTATTCATCTCATACGCATACGTATATACTGTACTCTATATCATCGACGGTATCCTTATGTAATACATGTATCACTAGCCACTTTATACTATACTATGCCACTTTGTTTACATACTCATCTCATTTGTACATACTGTACCCGATACCATCTACTGTATCTTGCCTATGCTGCTCTGTACCATCACTCATTCATATATCCTTATGTACATATTCTTTATCCCCTTACACTGTGTACAAGACAGTAGTTTTGGAATTGTTAGTTAGATTACTTGTTATTACTGCATTGTCGGAACTAGAAGCACAAGCATTTCGCTACACTCGCATTAACATCTGCTAACCATGTGTATGTGACAAATAAAATTTGATTTGATTTGATTTGATTTGATTTTAACATGACTACATGGAACTCTCTGGTAGCCCAGGTAACATGACTACATGGAACTCTCTGGTAGCCCAGGTAACATGACTACATGGAACTCTCGGGTAGCCCAGGTAACATGACTACTTGGAACTCTCTGGTAGCCCAGGTAACATGACTACATGGAACTCTCTGGTAGCCCAGGTAACATGACTACATGGAACTCTCTGGTAGCCCAGGTAACATGACTACATGGAACTCTCTGGTAGCCCAGGTAACATGACTACATGTAACTCTCTGGTAGCCCAGGTAACATGACTACATGGAACTCTCTGGTAGCCCAGGTAACATGACTACATGGAACTCTCTGGTAGCCCAGGTAACATGACTACATGGAACTCTCTGGTAGCCCAGGTAACATGACTACATGGAACTCTCTGGTAGCCCAGGTAACATGACTACATGGAACTCTCTGGTAGCCCAGGTAACATGACTACATGGAACTCTCTGGTAGCCCAGGTAACATGACTACATGGAACTCTCTGGTAGCCCAGGTAACATGACTACATGGAACTCTCTGGTAGCCCCTATACAGAACATTGACAATGAGGTTGAATGAGGTTTGAATGCAGACCTTTGGTGAATATTCTTGTGTCATGTCGAAAAGAATTGAAGATATTACCTAGAGCATTTTCTGTTGTCGTCAGCAACTGTGTATCTTTGGTAGCTGATAAGTGTCACGGATCAGTCCGGAACTGTGTCATTGCGCACACCTGGTCCCCGTTCCCACTGATTGCGTTTGTATAAATGTGCCCTTTGTTTCAGACTCGGGCTGTCGATTAGTGTTACACTGTCCGTTGGTCGCGTGAGTACATTTGCCTTGTTGTATTTGGGCTTTCGTGCCCTTGTGGATTGCGCAGGCGATTACGGGGTCTCGTCCCGTGTGATAATCATTGTGCGATTGTGTTATTTATTCAAGGTACTCTTCGCTCTTTTTTGTCTGGGTTTCAACCCTGTGTTTTTGTGTTAGGTGTTTGTTTGGTCTTCGTCCCCTTTGCCTTTACACGGCACGCTGTAATTTGGGCTGAATAAAAAAAAAAAACTATTACGCATTCCTGCGCCTGTCTCCCGAATTATTCATACCAACGTGACAATAAGGTTGAAGGGATTTACCCAACCCTTCGGAAATATGGTCAGAGTCCCGAATGGCACCCTGTTCCCTATATAGTGCACTACTTTAGACCAGAGCACTATGGAACCCTATTCCCTATGTAGGGCACTACTTTAGACCAGAGCCCTATAAAACCCTATTCCCTATGTAGTGCACTACTTTTGACCAGGGCCCTATAAAACCCTATTCCCTATATAGTGCACTACTTTAGATCAGAGCCCTATAAAACCCTATTCCCTTTGTAGTGCACTACTTTTGACCAGGGCCCTATAAAACCCTATTCCCTATATAGTGCACTACTTTTGACCAGGGTGCACCATATAGGGAATAGGGAACCATTTGAGGCAGAAGCTACATTTACCATCTTTAAAAGGATAACGGAGATATCAAGATGTTGTAGATACTAGTTTGTAACACTCCTCTATGTTCCCGCTCTGTCCAACCAAAACTAGTGAAATAATTTAGTCTATCTCTGTCCCAGGAAGATCATTTATTCATTTCCGTCTTCCTGCCAAGTCGTGTGGCATCTGTCTCAAGGATGATTCTGAACTAAGTGAAGACAATACCTTCTGTACTGATGCCAGACATGGCATTTAGAAAACGTTTTCCATTTAAGGCTGAAAAGGCTTTTTTTTTTTAAGAACATGACATATGCATATTTCAGCTTTTTATTTTGGCTTCCAAAAGTACCATCATTTCTATTGGCAGAATTTCTAATGATCTTTAACATTTTAGTATTTCAAAGGGAATTATATATTCTGTTCTGTCGTTGTTGGGTTTGTTTTTGGTAGTGGTTGTTGTGGTAGAAATTGAGTGTAGAAATTGGTGATTTTTCTGTCAATTTCACATGTGTCTGTTGCGGTAGAGTTTCAGTGAAGAAACAGTTAATTTTCTATCCATTTCACATATGTCTGTTGTGGTAGAGTTTCAGTGAAGAAACAGTTAATTTTCTATCCATTTCACATATGTCTGTTGTGGTAGAGTTTCAATGAAGAAACATGTGATTTTCTATCCATTTCACGTATGTCTGTTGTGGAAGAGTTTCAATGAAGAAACAGTTGATTTTCTATCCATTTCACATATGTCTGTTGTGGTAGAGTTTCAGTGAAGAAACAGTTAATTTTCTATCCATTTCACATATGTCTGTTGTGGTAGAGTTTCAGTGAAGAAACAGTTAATTTTCTATCCATTTCACATATGTCTGTTGTGGTAGAGTTTCAATGAAGAAACATGTGATTTTCTATCCATTTCACGTATGTCTGTTGTGGAAGAGTTTCAATGAAGAAACAGTTGATTTTCTATCCATTTCACATATGTCTGTTGTGGTAGAGTTTCAGTGAAGAAACAGTTAATTTTCTATCCATTTCACATATGTCTGTTGTGGTAGAGTTTCAATGAAGAAACATGTGATTTTCTATCCATTTCACGTATGTCTGTTGTGGAAGAGTTTCAATGAAGAAACAGTTGATTTTCTATCCATTTCACATATGTCTGTTGTGGTAGAGTTTCAGTGAAGAAACAGTTAGTTTTCTATCCATTTCACATATGTCTGTTGTGGTAGAGTTTCAATGAAGAAACATGTGATTTTCTATCCATTTCACGTATGTCTGTTGTGGAAGAGTTTCAATGAAGAAACAGTTGATTTTCTATCCATTTCACATATGTCTGTTGTGGTAGAGTTTCAATGAAGAAACAGTTGATTTTCTATCCATTTCACATATGTCTGTTGTGGTAGAGTTTCAGTGTAGAAACAGGTGATTTTCTATCCATTTCACATATGTCTGTTGTGGTAGAGTTTCAATGAAGTAACAGTTGATTTTCTATCCATTTCACATATGTCTGTTGTGGTAGAGTTTCAGTGTAGAAACAGGTGATTTTCTATCCATTTCACATGTGTCTGTTGTGGTAGAGTTTCAGTGAAGAAACAGGTGATTTTCTATCCATTTCACATATGTCTGTTGTGGTAGTTTCAATGAAGAAACTGTTGATTTTCTATCCATTTCACATATGTCTGTTGTGGAGAGTTTCCGTGTAGAAACAGGTGATTTTCTATCCATTTCACATGTGTCTGTTGTGGTAGAGTTTCAGTGAAGAGACAGGTGATTTTCTATCCATTTCACATATGTCTGTTGTGGTAGAGTTTCAATGAAGAAACAGTTGATTTTCTATCCATTTCACATATGTCTGTTGTGGTAGAGTTTCCTTGTAGAAACAGGTGATTTTCTATCCATTTCACATGTGTCTGTTGTGGTAGAGTTTCAGTGAAGAGACAGGTGATTTTCTATCCATTTCACATATGTCTGTTGTGGTAGAGTTTCAATGAAGAAACAGTTGATTTTCTATCCATTTCACATATGTCTGTTGTGGTAGAGTTTTCGTGTAGAAACAGGTGATTTTCTATCCATTTCACATATGTCTGTTGTGGTAGAGTTTCAGTGAAGAAACAGTTTAATATTCTGTCCACCTCACATATTTCTTATCCCAGGAGAAGCCTGTTGAGCAAAACCCTGCATTGTTACCTCCTTTCGCTTTGTTCCACTTGACGTTTCTCCCACCTTCTCAACGTGAAATTTGAAGCTAAACTGACTTAAGGAACAGTTCACAACCTTTTAAATATTGACTTTATAACAAGTATTTTTGCTAGTTAATTAATAAGCAATGTGCCCGGTCTTCAGAAGCTGCTCTTTGTTTGTGCAGAACATAAATTAACACTTGCTCACAAGGCCTCGGGTATGAATTATATATGAGGTCGGCAACAACTAGCGCTAATGGTGTCTTGCCGCGTTTTACACAATTAGGTTTTTGCGGGAGCTAAA
The DNA here is from genome assembly GCF_045791955.1 of Oncorhynchus clarkii lewisi. NCBI lineage: Eukaryota > Metazoa > Chordata > Actinopteri > Salmoniformes > Salmonidae > Oncorhynchus > Oncorhynchus clarkii. The sequence continues at coordinate 10,399,251 of NC_092164.1, read as the reverse complement.
AATGTTGATTTGATCTAAAAGCGTTTTTATGAGTTGAGTGGATTAGAATGCGTTTCAGATTTCAAGAGGGATGTCTCCCGAGCCTGAAGGACAGAAATTATGTGACAGATGGAGAAGGTTGTAGTAGTTCTACAATGACACAATATTAAATATTCAACTTTGTTTACAAGACTAATATATAACTGTTAAATTAATTCTGTCATTAGTTACGGTCACTGTGTAGCACCTGTATAGTACTATCAGTATTACCTTGTTATGTATCTGTAGTACTATCAGTATTATCTTGTTATATCTCTATAGTACTAACAGTATTATCTTGTTATATCTCTGTAGTACTAACAGTATTACCTTGTTATATCTATATAGGACTAACAGTATGTCATTGTTATATCTCTGTAGTACTAACAGTATTATCTTGTTATATCTCTGTAGTACTAACAGTATTACCTTGTTATATCTATATAGGACTAACAGTATTTCATTGTTATATCTCTGTAGTACTAACAGTATTATCTTGTTATATCTCTGTAGTACTAACAGTATTATCTTGTTATATCTCTGTAGTACTAACAGTATTACCTTGTTATATCTCTATAGTACTAACAGTATTACCTTGTTATATCTATATAGGACTAACAGTATTTCATTGTTATATCTCTGTAGTACTAACAGTATTACCTTGTTTAATCTCTATAGGACTAACAGTATTTCATTGTTATATCTCTGTAGTACTAACAGTATTTTATTGTTATATCTCTGTAGTACTAACAGTATTACCTTGTTATATCTCTATAGTACTATCAGTATTACCTTGTTATGTCTCTGTAGTAGTAATGTTCTGGTTGTTCTGGTTCTGGAGACAGAGGTGTGGGCGGAGCTACAGAAACGTAACACTAACATGGAGTGTCCTGTTCTTCTTCTCTCTGTGTCTCTCTAGATGGCCCCCTGGGACCCAGAGGCCTAGTGGAAGCTACAGAGATGTGTACCCAGGAGTGTTTGGTGCTTGGCCACTCTGACAACTGCTGGATGCCCCCTACCCTCGGCTCCTACAGCCAGCCCAAGTCTCCAGTGTCCAACTTCGCCACCCAGAAAGAGTGGGCCAAAGAGAAACTGCTCAACGGCCATACTACGTTGACCCGGACCTGGAAGACCGATAGTGGGCGGGACCAGTTTTGTGACAAGAAGCAATTTGGCAGCGGGGAGGGACACTTCAGCACCAGTGGCCACATGGCTGACATCCCATTGGCTAGTTTGAAATCCTACCAGCCTACCACTGGCCCAGACTCTTCGAAGGAACACCAGCTATAAAAGGAGCTCTGATTGGAGGCAGCCAATCTAAACAGGGCTGCGATTGGATAATCTGAACAGGACAGATGACGCAAGTTTCAAGAGTTTTTTTTTTCTATCTTTTTTTTCTTTCTTGTTCGTACTATTTGATTTAAGTCGATGCTTGTGCTATGTGATAGTTACATGTGCTACGTAGGCCACTAGACTAGTACTGATGCAGTGTACTCTACAATTCAACTTTTTGGCGTTGGATGGATAGATGGCGCAAGAGAACGTCTCTTGGGATTCCCTTTTGATGGACGAAGCCCCGCCCCCATAAACAAAACATTTCCTCATCACTCTGATGGCTGGGGAAAAAAGGGCGGTCGAATCCACCTGGGAAACAGGAAGAACACGATCCAGGCCACCTGGGAAAAAAAACGGAAGAATACCTTAAACAGGAATTCATATACTCAACAGAAAAAGATAAAAAATGATCAACAATATTATGTCTGACCAATATATTCCAATATTGTGACGTGGTTGTTATTGAGTTTGTTTGAGACTATATTAATCTACACAATCAAAGAAAAACGGAGTTACAGGCCACGCCGAAAATGGTACCCTATTACCTATTTAGTGCACTACTTTTAACCAAGGTCCTAAGGCTTTGGTCAAAAGTAGTGCACTACATAGGGGAATAGGGTGCGATTTGGGACGTAATTAACCCCCCCCCACACACACACACACACACAAACACAATTCCAGTATAGGAAGGCGTGCGTCGTTCTGATTGATAACACTGTTAGTGAACACTTGTCTAGTCTGTCAATAGTCTGTGTGTTTTGTAAATAGGACGTGTGATACTAACCCAGTTGATGTAATACTGCCATGGATCTAGAACTCCCCTTATGACATCACATGGATCTAGAACTCCCCTTATGAAATCACATGGATCTAGAAGGGCGATCCGTGGCGGTCCCCTTATGACATCACATGGATCTAGAACTCCCCTTATGACATCACATGGATCTAGAACTCCCCTTATGACATCACATGGATCTAGAACAGCGATCCGTGGCGTTCCCCTTATGACATCACATGGATCTAGAAGGGCGATCCGTGGCGTTCCCCTTATGACATCACATGGATCTAGAACGACGATCGTGGCGGTCCCCTTATGACATCACATGGATCTAAAACGCCGATCCGTGGCAGTCCCCTTATGACATCACAATATGGTTTCCAATGGCATCTTATCACCTATACAGTGCTGCTTCTGACCAGGAAGTATACTAATAGGGAGCAGTGTGCCATTTAGGATGTGCCCTATACATTTTGGCTTTCAATCTTTTTGTTAAAAGAAAGGCGTGAGGGGGGGGGGGGGGGGATATTGGAAATCTAAAATAATAATTCACATACTCATATAAGGCCTGTTGTGTTGGGGGTATTACGGAAAACACATATTCAACCGTTACAAAATGATGCACAATGTTGACCCAAAGTCTGATTTCCGTTCATTCAACTACTATGGCAAACGTATTTTTTCAAAATAAATTTTGTATCATGGACGTATAACGCTTGATTTTTACATGATGGGTTAGGGTTAGGGTTAGGGGTTAGGGTTAGGGGTTAGGGTTAGGGACGTATAACGCTTGATTTTTACATGATGGGTTAGGGTTAGGGTTAGGGGTTAGGGTTAGGGGTTAGGGTTAGGGACGTATAACGCTTGATTTTTACATGATGGGTTAGGGTTAGGGTTAGGGGTTAGGGTTAGGGGTTAGGGTTAGGGACGTATAACGCTTGATTTTTACATGATGGGAAACAAAAAGATTGTAAACCTTTCCGCAGAAAAAAAAATTAAAATTATAATTATAAAAAAAACATATTTTAAAAACTAATGTTACTATTCAACAGCAATATATTTGTAAATGAGCTATATGTGTTTGATCTAACTTTGACTCATTATTTGTACAACATTTGATTAAAATTGTGATTAGTTGAGTACAATTGACTAGTAGTACTACAACCTAAATTCATTTTTGTTGTCCATATACGACCACTTTGTGTCCTGTGCCTTCATAACGTTATACCAAGCATTGTATTTAATTATTATTTAAATGATTAGAAAATATGCATTGATGTCTGAGGGGGGGGGGGGGGGACATTGTACGTTGTTTGGAGTAACGTTTTTGTTGTTGTTAAATCACAAACGGATGTGACAGTTTCACCATTAAAAGGATTCCAGCTGTAAATTCCTTAGGAATTAATGTTTGGCGATGTATGAAAAATATATGATATAATCTAAACCAATGAAAATAATATATATATATATTTATATATATATATATATATATAAAAGACAACAAAATGTAATTGTTAAACACAATAATATCTGTATCACACAAGAGAGGCATGTGCATAAGATAATTCAAACAACAACGACATCGTTTTTTCCCCATTGTTTTCCCTCCAGTCAGGAGGTGGAGGTTTCCTCTGTTCAACGGCAGGAGATGGACACAACTACGGAGCAGCATGCTAAAACAAATAGATTTATAGCTTTAAAAATGTATTCTTTTATATCATCATTTTCATTCTGTTCGAGAGAGAGAAAGAGAGAGAGAGAGAGAGAGAGACAGAGAGAGAGAGAGAAAGACAGAGAGAGAGAGAGAGCAGAGAGAGAGAGAGCAGAGAGAGAGAGAGAGACAGAGAGAGAAAGAGAGAGGGAGAGAGAGAGAGAGACGCAGAGAGAGCAGAGAGAGAGAGAGAGACAGAGAGAGAGACAGAGAGAGAGAGAGACAGAGAAAGAGAGAGGGAGAGAGAGATAGAGAGACAGAGAGAGAGAGACAGAGAAAGAGAGAGGGAGAGAGAGATAGAGAGACAGAGAGAGAGAGACAGAGAGAGAGAGAGAGCAGAGAGAGCAGAGAGAGAGAAAGACAGAGAGAGAGACAGAGAGAGAGAGAGAGACAGAGAGAGAAAGAGAGAGGGAGAGAGAGATAGAGAGAGAGAGACAGAGAGAGAGAGACAGAGAGAGAGAGACAGAGAGATAAACATAGTGAATTTTGTATATTCAGGGGAAGACATTTATTTTGTATAGCACTACCCTGTTTTCTGTCTCAATATAACAACGTGTATCGGGTTGGGTGGAGTGACTTGCTTAGCGCAGTATGTTTGTCAGTGAGTTGTGGGGGGGGGGGGGGGTGTTGGGCATCATAGATATTGAACCAGTTAACCCCGTGTTACTCTACAGGTATACAGCTACTGCAATAAATGTTTTCAAAATGTGATTATTGATTATTGACTACTTATTGATCGCGTAGATGTATTGATCACTTCGTAGGGAACTAGACGGTTCGCTGTTTTTCCAGGTATATCACACCGTATACCACGGCTCTAACAACATAGGGTAACACGTTTATTATAGCAATAAGGCACCTCGGGGGGGGGGGGTATGTTGTATATTTGGGGGGGGGGGTTGTGGTATATTGGCCAATATACCACGGCTAAAGGGTTGTTTCCAGGCACTCCACGTTGCGTTGGGCCTAAGAACTGCCCTTAGCTGTGGTATATTGGCCACATGCCACACCTCCTCGGGTCTTATTGCTTAAATAGTGCAGTGTACTATAGCAGTGTAGTATAACACAAGAGTTCAGTATTATAGTAAAGTAGTAGTACAGTATAGTGTAGTGTGGCATAGCGTAGTATAGGACATTATAGTATAGTCCAGTACAGTATAGTACTGTGTAGTATAGTCCAGCACAGTTCAGTACAGTACAGTATGGTATGACAGTGGTATAGTATAGTACTGTATAGTATAGTATAGTATAGTAGAGTCCATCACAGTATGGTATGATAGTGGTATAGTATAGTACTGTATAGCATAGTACAGTATATTCCATCACAGTATAGTAGGATAATGGTATAGTATAGTACTGTATAGTATAGTATAGTATAGAATAGTCCATCACAGTATAGTAGGATAATGGTATAGTATAGTACTGTATAGTATAGTCCATCACGGTATAGTAGGATAATGGTATAGTATGGTACTGTATAGCATAGTATGGTAGGAAAGTAGTATATTTTAGTACACTATAGTATAGTATAGTATAGTATATTACAGTATGGTATATTCCAGTACAGTATAGTACAGTATGGTATGAAAGTAGCATAGTGTAGTACACTATAGTATAGTACAGTATAGTATATTACAGTATGGTATATTCCAGTACAGTACAGTACAGTATGGTATGAAAGTAGTATAGTTTAGTACACTATAGTATAGTACAGTATAGTATAGTATAGTACAGTCCCCAGTCCACCTGGTCGTGCTGCTGCTCCAGTTTCAACTGTTCTGCCTGCGGCTATGGAACCCTGACCTGTTCACCGGACGTGCTACCTGTCCCAGACCTACTGTTTTCAACTCTCGAGAGACAGCAGGAGCGGTAGAGATACTCTGAATGATCGGCTATGAAAAGCCAACTGACATTTACTCCTGAGGTGCTGACCTGTTGCACCCTCGACAACTACTGTGATTATTATTATTTGACCATGCTGGTCATTTATGAACATTTGAACATCTTGGCCATGTTCTGTTATAATCTCCACCCGGCACAGTCAGAAGAGGACTGGCCACCCCTCATAGCCTGGTTCCTCTCTACCCAGTACAGTCAGAAGAGGACTGGCCACACCTCATAGCCTGGTTCCTCTCTACCCAGTACAGCCAGAAGAGGACTGGCCACACCTCATAGCCTGGTTCCTCTCTACCCAGTACAGCCAGAAGAGGACTGGCCACACCTCATAGCCTGGTTCCTCTCTACCCAGTACAGCCAGAAAAGGACTGGCCACCCCCCATAGCCTGGTTCCTCTCTACCTGGTACAGCCAGAAGAGGACTGGCCCACCCCTCATAGCCTAGTTCCTCTCTACCCAGTACAGCCAGAAGAGGACTGTCCACCCTTCATAGCTTGGTTCCTCTCTAGGTTTCTTCCTAGGTTCTGACCTTTCCAGGGAGTTTTTCCTAGCCACCGTGCTTCTACACCTGCATTGCTTGCTGTTTGGGGTTTTAGGCTGGGTTTCTGTACAGCACTTTGAGATATCAGCTGATGTACGAAGGGCTATATAAATACATTTGATTTGATTTACAGTATGGTACAGTGATTTACAGTATAGTACAGTATAGTATAGTACAGTATAGTACAGTACAGTATAGCACTGTACAGTATAGTACAGCGCAGAACAGTATAGTATAGTATAGTATAGTATAGTACGGTATAGTATAGTACAGTATAGTATAGTACAGTATAGTATAGCACAGTATATCACAGTATAGTATAGTGCAGTATAGCACAGTATAGTATAGTACATTATAGTACGGTATAGTGTAGTATAGTACAGCACAGTACGGTATAGTAAAGTATAGTATAGTACAGTATAGTACAGTACAGTATAGTATAGTACATGATAGTATAGTACAGTACAGAATAGTACAGCGCAGAACAGTATAGTATAGTATAGTACGGTATAGTATAGTACAGTATAGTATAGTACAGTACAATATAGTACAGTGCAGTATGGTATAGTATAGTACAGTATAGTACTGTATAGTATAGTACAGCATAGTACAGTATAGCACAGTATAGTACAGTGTAGTATAGTATAGTATTGTGTAGTATGGTATAGTATAGTACAGCATTATATAGTACAGTATAGTACAGAACAGTACAGTATAGTATAGATCAGTATAGTATAGTACAGTACAGTATAGTACTGTATAGTATAGCACAGCATAGTACAGTATAGTACAGTATAGTATAGTGCAGTATAGTATAGTACAGCATAGTTTAATACCGTATAGCACATTATAGTGCAGTATATTATTGTACAGTACAGTACAGTATAGTGCAGTATAGCACAGCATAGTGCAGTATAGTACAGTATAGAAACAGTATAGCACAGTATAGCACAGTATAGTGCAGTACAGCAGAGTATAGTTCAGTATAGTACAGAATAGCCCAGTATAGTACAGTATAGCCCCGTATAGCACAGTATAGAAACAGTATAGTACAGTATAGTGCAGAACAGCATATTACAGTACAGTATAGTATATTACAGTATAGTGCAGTATAGTACACTACAGCACAGTATAGTGCATTATAGTACGGTATAGCCCCGTATAGCACAGTATAGCACAGTAAAGTACAGTATAGTGCATTATAGCACAGTATAGTGCAGTATAGTACAGAATAGCCCAGTATAGTACAGTATAGTACAGTATAGCACAGTATAGTACAGTATAGTCTAGTCCAGTACAGTATAGTATAGTATAGTATAGTACAGTACAGTGTAGTACATTATAGCACAGTATAGTACAGTATAGTCTAGTCCAGTACAGTATAGTACAGTATAGTACAATATAGCCCCGTATAGCACAGTATAGTACAGTAAAATACAGTATAGTGCAGTATAGCACAGTATAGTGCAGTATAGTACAGAATTGCCCAGTATAGTACAGTATAGTACAACATAGTCCAGTTCAGTACAGTATAGTATAGTATAGTATTGTATAGTACAGTAGAGTACAGTATAGTACATTATAGCACAGTATAGTACAGTATAGTCTAGTCCAGTACAGTATAGGACAGTATAATACAGCATAGCACAGTATAGTACAGTATAGTATTTTCCAGTACAGTATAGTACTGTATAGTACAGTATAGCACAGTATAGTACAGTAAAGTACAGTATAGTGCAGTATAGTGCAGTATAGTACAGAATAGCCCAGTATGGTACAGTATAGTACAGTATAGCACAGTATAGTACAGTATAGTCTAGTGCAGTACAGTATAGTATAGTACAGTGTAGTACATTATAGCACAGTATAGTACAGTATAGTCTAGTCCAGTACAGTATAGTACAGTATAGTACAGTATAGTACAGTATAGTACAGTATATAATTTTCCAGTACAGTATAGTACAGTATAGTGCTAAATTAAATTCTTACTTGCCATGCTTTCCCACAAAAATAGTCCTACCCTTAACTACTGGTAGTTAATACCATACCCTTAACTACTGGTAGTTAATACCATACCCTTAACTACTGGTAGTTAATACCATATTCCTACCCTTAACCACTGGTAGTTAATACCATACCCTTATCTACTGGTAGTTAATACCATAGTCCTACCCTTAACTACTGGTAGTTAATACCATAGTCCTACCCTTAACTACTGGTAGTTAATACCATATTCCTACCCTTATCAACTGGTAGTTAATACCATACCCTTAACTACTGGTAGTTAATACCATAGTCTTAACTACAGGTAGTTATTACCATACCCTTATCTACTGGTAGTTAATACCATAGTCTTAACTACTGGTAGTTAATACCATACCCTTAACTACTGGTCGTTAATACCATACCCTTAACTACTGGTAGTTAATACCATACCCTTAACTACTGGTAGTTAATACCATACCCTTAACCACTGGTAGTTAATACCATACCCTTAACTACTGGTAGTTCATACCATACCCTTAACTACTGGTAGTTAATACCATACCCTTAACTACTGGTAGTTAATACCATAGTCCTACCCTTAACTACTGGTAGTTAATACCATACCCTTAACTAATGGTAGTTAATACCATACCCTTAACTACTGGTAGTTAATACCATACCCTTATCTACTGGTAGTTAATACCATAGTCCTACCCTTAACTACTGGTAGTTAATACCATTGTCCTACCCTTAACCACTGGTAGTTAATACCATACCCATAACTACTGGTAGTTAATACCATAGTCCTACCCATTAACTACGGGTAGTTAATACCATTGTCCTACCCTTAACTACTGGTAGTTAATACCATACCCTTAACTACTGGTAGTTAATACCATACCCTTATCTACTGGTAGTTAATACCATACCCTTAACTACTGGTAGTTAATACCATACCCTTAACTACTGGTAGTTAATACCATAGTCCTACCCTTAACCACTGGTAGTTAATACCATACCCTTAACTACTGGTAGTTAATACCATAGTCCTACCCTTAACCACTGGTAGTTAATACCATACCCTTAACTACTGGTAGTTAATACCATAGTCCTACCCTTAACTACTGGTAGTTAATACCATATTCCTACCCATTAACTACTGGTAGTTAATACCATTGTCCTACCCTTAACTACTGGTAGTTAATACCATACCCTTAACTACTGGTAGTTAATACCATACCCTTATCTACTGGTAGTTAATACCATACCCTTAACTACTGGTAGTTAATACCATACCCTTAACTACTGGTAGTTAATACCATAGCCCTACCCTTAACTACTGGTAGTTAATACCATAGTCCTACCCTTAACCACTGGTAGTTAATACCATACCCTTAACTACTGGTAGTTAATACCATAGTCCTACCCTTAACTACTGGTAGTTCATACCATACCCTTAACTACTGGTAGTTAATACCATACCTTTAACTACTGGTAGTTAATACCATAGTCCTACCCTTAACTACTGGTAGTTAATACCATACCTTTAACTACTGGTAGTTAATACCATAGTCCTATCCTTAACTACTGGTAGTTAATACCATACCCTTAACTACTGGTAGTTAATACCATAGTCCTACCCTTAACTACTGGTAGTTAATACCATACCCTTAACTACTGGTAGTTAATACCATACCCTTAACTACTGGTAGTTAATACCATACCCTTATCTACTGGTAGTTAATACCATAGTCCTACCCTTAACTACTGGTAGTTAATACCATACCCTTAACTACTGGTAGTTAATACCATACCTTTAACTACTGGTAGTTAATACCATAGTCCTAACCTTAACTACTGGTAGTTAATACCATACCTTTAACTACTGGTAGTTAATACCATAGTCCTACCCTTAACTAGTGGTAGTTAATACCATAGTCCTACCCTTAACTACTGGTAGTTAATACCATAGTCCTACCCTTAACTACTGGTAGTTAATACCATAGTCCTACCCTTAACTACTGGTAGTTAATACCATACCCTTAACTACTGGTAGTTAATACCATAGTCCTACCCTTAACTACTGGTAGTTAATACCATAGTCCTACCCATTAACCAATGGAGGTTAATACTATAGCATTACTGAGCCCTGTAACCAGGCAGAATGAGCCTTCTAACGACAAGGAATTAATGGGTCAAAAATATTTTAGCGAATTACTTCAAATCCCAAAGTGAAACAGTGAGATCAGGTTGCAGTTCTCTCCCCTCCCTCTCCTTCTCCTCCGACAGTCAGGTAAATAGGTTTAAATCCCAAAGTGAAACAGTGAGATCAGGTTGCAGTTCTCTTCCAAGGCCCCCTCCCTCTCTTTCTGCTCCGACATTCAGGTAAATAGGTTTAAATCCCAAAGTGAAACAGTGAGATCAGGTTGCAGTTCTCTCCCCTCCCTCTCCTTCTCCTCCGACAGTCAGGTAAACAGGTTTAAATCCCAAAGTGAAACAGTGAGATCAGGTTGCAGTTCTCTTCCAAGGCCCCCTCCCTCTCTTTCTGCTCCGACATTCAGGTAAACAGGTTTAAATTCCAAAGTGAAACAATGAGATCAGGTTGCAGTTCTCTTCCAAGGCCCCCCTCCCTCTCTTTCTGCTCCGACATTCAGGTAAATACGTTTAAATCCCAAAGTGAAACAGTGAGATCAGGTTGCAGTTCTCTTCCCTCCCTCTCTTTCTGCTCCGACATTCAGGTAAAGACGTTTAAATCCCAAAGTGAAACAGTGAGATCAGGTTGCAGTTCTCTTCCAAGGCCCCCTCCCTCTCTTTCTGCTCCGACATTCAGGTAAATAGGTTTAAATCCCAAAGTGAAACAGTGAGATCCGGTTGCAGTTCTCTTCCAAGGCCCCCTCCCTCTCTTTCTGCTCCGACAGTCAGGTAAATAGGTTTAAATCCCAAAGTGAAACAGTGAGATCAGGTTGCAGTTCTCTTCCCTCCCTCTCTTTCTCCTCCGACAGTCAGGTAAATAGGTTTAAATCCCAAAGTGAAACAGTAAGATCAGGTTGCAGTTCTCTTCCCTCCCTCTCCTTCTCCTCCGACAGTCAGGTAAATAGGTTTAAATCCCAAAGTGAAACAGTGAGATCAGGTTGCAGTTCTCTTCCCTCCCTCTCCTTCTCCTCCTCCGACAGTCAGGTAAATAGGTTTAAATCCCAAAGTGAAACAGTGAGATCAGGTTGCAGTTCTCTTCCCTCCCTCTCCTTCTCCTCCGACATTCAGGTAAATAGGTTTAAATCCCAAAGTGAAACAGTGAGATCAGGTTGCAGTTCTCTTCCCTCCCTCTCCTTCTCCTCCGACAGTCAGGTAAATAGGTTTAATCCCCAAAGTGAAACAGTGAGATCAGGTTGCAGTTCTCTTCCCTCCCTCTCCTTCTCCTCCGACAGTCAGGTAAATAGGTTTAAATCCCAAAGTGAAACAGTGAGATCAGGTTGCAGTTCTCTTCCCTCCCTCTCCTTCTCCTCCGACAGTCAGGTAAATAGGTTTAAATCCCAAAGTGAAACAGTGAGATCAGGTTGCAGTTCTCTTCCCTCCCTCTCCTTCTCCTCCGACAGTCAGGTAAATAGGTTTAATCCCCAAAGTGAAACAGTGAGATCAGGTTGCAGTTCTCTTCCCTCCCTCTCCTTCTCCTCCGACAGTCAGGTAAATAGGTTTAAATCCCAAAGTGAAACAGTGAGATCAGGTTGCAGTTCTCTTCCCTCCCTCTCCTTCTCCTCCGACAGTCAGGTAAATAGGTTTAAATCCCCAAAGTGAAACAGTGAGATCAGGTTGCAGTTCTCTTCCCTCCCTCTCCTTCTCCTCCGACAGTCAGGTAAATAGGTTTAAATCCCCAAAGTGAAACAGTGAGATCAGGTTGCAGTTCTCTTCCCTCCCTCTCCTTCTCCTCCGACAGTCAGGTAAATAGGTTTAAATCCCCAAAGTGAAACAGTGAGATCAGGTTGCAGTTCTCTTCCCTCCCTCTCCTTCTCCTCCGACAGTCAGGTAAATAGGTTTAAATCCCCAAAGTGAAACAGTGAGATCAGGTTGCAGTTCTCTTCCCTCCCTCTCCTTCTCCTCCGACAGTCAGGTAAATAGGTTTAAATCCCCAAAGTGAAACAGTGAGATCAGGTTGCAGTTCTCTTCCCTCCCTCTCCTTCTCCTCCGACAGTCAGGTAAATAGGTTTAAATCCCAAAGTGAAACAGTGAGATCAGGTTGCAGTTCTCTTCCCTCCCTCTCCTTCTCCTCCGACAGTCAGGTAAATAGGTTTAAATCCCAAAGTGAAACAGTGAGATCAGGTTGCAGTTCTCTTCCCTCCCTCTCCTTCTCCTCCTCCGACAGTCAGGTAAATAGGTTTAAATCCCAAAGTGAAACAGTGAGATCAGGTTGCAGTTCTCTTCCCTCCCTCTCCTTCTCCTCCGACAGTCAGGTAAATAGGTTTAAATCCCAAAGTGAAACAGTGAGATTAGGTTGCAGTTCTCTTCCCTCCCTCTCCTTCTCCTCCGACAGTCAGGTAAATAGGTTTAAATCCCAAAGTGAAACAGTGAGATCAGGTTGCAGTTCTCTTCCCTCCCTCTCCTTCTCCTCCGACAGTCAGGTAAATAGGTTTAAATCCCAAAGTGAAACAGTGAGATCAGGTTGCAGTTCTCTTCCCTCCCTCTCCTTCTCCTCCGACAGTCAGGTAAATAGGTTTAAATCCCAAAGTGAAACAGTGAGATCAGGTTGCAGTTCTCTTCCCTCCCTCTCCTTCTCCTCCGACAGTCAGGTAAATAGGTTTAAATCCCAAAGTGAAACAGTGAGATCAGGTTGCAGTTCTCTTCCCTCCCTCTCCTTCTCCTCCTCCGACAGTCAGGTAAATAGGTTTAAATCCCAAAGTGAAACAGTGAGATCAGGTTGCAGTTCTCTTCCCTCCCTCTCCTTCTCCTCCGACAGTCAGGTAAATAGGTTTAAATCCCAAAGTGAAACAGTGAGATCAGGTTGCAGTTCTCTTCCCTCCCTCTCCTTCTCCTCCGACAGTCAGGTAAATAGGTTTAAATCCCAAAGTGAAACAGTGAGATCAGGTTGCAGTTCTCTTCCCTCCCTCTCCTTCTCCTCCGACAGTCAGGTAAATAGGTTTAAATCCCAAAGTGAAACAGTGAGATCAGGTTGCAGTTCTCTTCCCTCCCTCTCCTTCTCCTCCGACAGTCAGGTAAATAGGTTTAAATCCCAAAGTGAAACAGTGAGATCAGGTTGCAGTTCTCTTCCCTCCCTCTCCTTCTCCTCCGACATTCAGGTAAATAGGTTTAAATCCCAAAGTGAAACAGTGAGATCAGGTTGCAGTTCTCTTCCCTCCCTCTCCTTCTCCTCCGACAGTCAGGTAAATAGGTTTAATCCCCAAAGTGAAACAGTGAGATCAGGTTGCAGTTCTCTTCCCTCCCTCTCCTTCTCCTCCGACAGTCAGGTAAATAGGTTTAAATCCCAAAGTGAAACAGTGAGATCAGGTTGCAGTTCTCTTCCCCCCCTCTCCTTCTCCTCCGACAGTCAGGTAAATAGGTTTAAATCCCAAAGTGAAACAGTGAGATCAGGTTGCAGTTCTCTTCCCTCCCTCTCCTTCTCCTCCGACATTCAGGTAAATAGGTTTAAATCCCAAAGTGAAACAGTGAGATCAGGTTGCAGTTCTCTTCCCTCCCTCTCCTTCTCCTCCTCCGACAGTCAGGTAAAAAGGTTTAAATCCCAAAGTGAAACAGTGAGATCAGGTTGCAGTTCTCTTCCCTCCCTCTCCTTCTCCTCCGACAGTCAGGTAAATAGGTTTAAATCCCAAAGTGAAACAGTGAGATCAGGTTGCAGTTCTCTTCCCTCCCTCTCCTTCTCCTCCGACAGTCAGGTAAATAGGTTTAAATCCCAAAGTGAAACAGTGAGATCAGGTTGCAGTTCTCTTCCCTCCCTCTCCTTCTCCTCCGACAGTCAGGTAAATAGGTTTAAATCCCAAAGTGAAACAGTGAGATCAGGTTGCAGTTCTCTTCCCTCCCTCTCCTTCTCCTCCGACAGTCAGGTAAATAGGTTTAAATCCCAAAGTGAAACAGTGAGATCAGGTTGCAGTTCTCTTCCCTCCCTCTCCTTCTCCTCCTCCGACAGTCAGGTAAATAGGTTTAAATCCCAAAGTGAAACAGTGAGATCAGGTTGCAGTTCTCTTCCCTCCCTCTCCTTCTCCTCCGACAGTCAGGTAAATAGGTTTAAATCCCAAAGTGAAACAGTGAGATCAGGTTGCAGTTCTCTTCCCTCCCTCTCCTTCTCCTCCTCCGACAGTCAGGTAAATAGGTTTAAATCCCAAAGTGAAACAGTGAGATCAGGTTGCAGTTCTCTTCCCTCCCTCTCCTTCTCCTCCGACAGTCAGGTAAATAGGTTTAAATCCCAAAGTGAAACAGTGAGATCAGGTTGCAGTTCTCTTCCCTCCCTCTCCTTCTCCTCCGACAGTCAGGTAAATAGGTTTAAATCCCAAAGTGAAACAGTGAGATCAGGTTGCAGTTCTCTTCCCTCCCTCTCCTTCTCCTCCGACAGTCAGGTAAATAGGTTTAAATCCCAAAGTGAAACAGTGAGATCAGGTTGCAGTTCTCTTCCCTCCCTCTCCTTCTCCTCCGACAGTCAGGTAAAACAATCAAACCACAACCAGGTAGTTGTGCCTATAAGAGAAGAGGGTTATTAATAGATGCTGATTTATTCAGTTGTGATCTCTGTCAGTTTCCATTACAGTATTGAGCTGCACTCCTTCTGCTGTGTGTGTGTGTGTGTGTGTTTACTTTACAGTGTGTGATACTCCTGGACTCAGAAGTAAATAGACTTGGAAATGAATTGGCATGGCAGTGGTGGCTGGTAATGAACGCCCAGGCACCCAGTCTAGCAGTTAAACTAATCACATTTGTTTTATTCCTTTCTCTCTCTCCTCTTCCTCGCTCTCTCTCTCTCTCTCCTCTTCCTCGCTCTCTCTCTCTCTCTGTCTCTCTCTCTCTCCTCTTCCTCGCTCTCTCTCTCTCTGTCTCTCTCTGTCGCTCTCTGTCTCTCTCTCTCTGTCTCTCTCTGTCGCTCTCTCTGTCTCTCTCTGTCTATCTCTCTATCTCTCTCTGTCCCTCTCTCTCTCTCTCTCTCTCTCTCTCTCTCTCGCTCTCTCACTCTCTTTGTCGCTCTCTCTCTCGCTCTCTCTCTCTCTCTCTCACTCTCTCTGTCTCTCTCTGTCTCTCTCACTCTCTATCTCTCTTTCTCTCTCTCTCTCTCTCTCTCTCTCTCTCTCTCTCTCTCTCTCTCTCTCAATCTCTCTCTCTCTCTCTCTCTCTCTCTCTCTGTCTCTCCCTCTCTCTCTCTCTCTCTCTCTCTGTCTCTCCCTCTCTCTCTCTCTCTCTCTCTCTCTCTCTCTCTGTCTCCTTCTCTCCTTGTCCCACTGTATCCTACACCAGCACCACAGTTGATATGTTTATCTTCTGTCCCTCCAATGGACCTGCTTAAATTCTTATTTGCTACGCTGGGTATCAACTTGGGCAAGAATAGTTTTCTGAAAAGCTTCAAAGCTAATTGCCTTTGGAAGTGTGAGGGAAGCAAATT
The DNA here is from genome assembly GCF_045791955.1 of Oncorhynchus clarkii lewisi. NCBI lineage: Eukaryota > Metazoa > Chordata > Actinopteri > Salmoniformes > Salmonidae > Oncorhynchus > Oncorhynchus clarkii. The sequence continues at coordinate 10,383,399 of NC_092164.1, read as the reverse complement.
ATTGTCACACCAGAACGATGTGGGGAAAAAAAGGTTCCTTTTATATGAGAATAGTTTGAGATGCTGGACTCTCCAAGCGCCGGTCCACACGAGGTCCACACGAGGTCCACACGAGGTCCACGGGCCGGTCCACACGAGGTCCACGGGCCGGTCCACACGAGGTCCACACGAGGTCCACACGAGGTCCACGGGCCGGTCCACACGAGGTCCACACGAGGTCCACGGGCCGGTCCACACGAGGTCCACGGGCTGGTCCACACGAGGTCCACACGAGGTCCACGGGCCGGTCCACATGAGGTCCACACGAGGTCCACATGCCGGTCCACATGCTGGTCCACACGGAAGGTCCACACGAGATCCACATGGAAGGTCCACACGAGGTCCACACGGCGGTCCACACGAGGTCCACACGGCGGTCCACACGAGGTCCACACGGCGGTCCACACAAGGTCCACGGGTCGGACCACACGCCGGTCCACACGAGGTCCACGGGTCGGACCATACGGCGGTCCACAGGTGGAAGAGAAAGTTCAGTCGAGATTCACCTCCACAAACACACAAAGAAAACTGCTCTCTGCCAGATAGAAAATTATGAAATATAAAACAATACCAAAACAGATTGCCATCTAGATATTTATTTGAAGATTATTGAAGTGATAATGCCCAAGAATAGATATTCATTTGAATAGCCTTATTGAAGTGATAATGCCCAAGAATAGATATTTATTTGAATAGCCTTATTGAAGTGATAATGCCCAAGAATAGATATTTATTTGAATAGCCTTATTGAAGTGATAATGCCCAGGTCGTTCAGTCTTGTTGTTCTGTATCTATGGTGACCCAGTCGTTCAGTCTTGTTGTTCTGTATCTATGGTGACCCAGTCGTTCAGTCTTGTTGTCTGTATCTATGGACTCGACCCAGTCGTTGGTTCTAAATGTTCCATTGCCATGCTGGCTGGCAGCGTTCTTATCCCTTGTTTGCTAGCTTAGCCAACTACGGCTAAAATGTCAGAATATCAACCAAGTAGCTGCATTTGTTTAAGCTGTTTTCTAGTGACATTTATTTGGATCCTTCCAGAACAATGAGCTAATGAGGTGTGATTTCACCTGGCAGAGAAAATGAACAGTCTCTTCAGGACACTGTTGTTCAGAGGAGCAAGCCAACAACACAGCTAACACAATCACGTCAAACTGAAGCTAGCTGGACACTGTTCTTCAGAGGAGCTAGCCAACAACACAGCTAACACAATCACTTCAAACTGAAGCTAGCTGGACACTGTTCTTCAGAGGAGCTAGCCGACAACACAGCTAACACAATCACTTCAAACTGAAGCAGGACACTGTTGTTCAGAGGAGCTAGCCAACAACACAGCTAACACAATCACTTCAAACTGAAGCAGGACACTGTTGTTCAGAGGAGCTAGCCAACAACACAGCTAACACAATCACGTCAAACTGAAGCTAGCTGGACACTGTTGTTCAGAGGAGCTAGCCAACAGCACAGCTAACACAATCACTTCACACTGAAGCAGGACACTGTTGTTCAGAGGAGCTAGCCAACAACACAGCTAACACAATCACTTCAAACTGAACTTCGTTTCATTTGACCTGTCTTCTGTCGATATAAATATTTTATATATATCCATAAAAATTGTTGCTGATTCATGATTGGCTGAGAAAAGATGCCTTCCTGTCTGTCTCATCCCGAATCCAGACTCCAGACTCCCGACACGTTCATTACGATGGACAGCTGTAGATTGAATTTCAATATTGAAACAATGTTGTAAATGTCAGAGAGACAGAGAGCAACGTTTATACAAATACCTGCTGTTGAAAACGAAATGTTAGTCTAAAAGACATGTGAGATAATGTCTAGATGCTTTTTATAGTGGAGATCAAGTTTATAAATTGCCCGGCTGGGCTGATGAGAAAGTGAATTGAGCAGTCAGACGGAACAGAGTAAATAGGCATTTCAACGTCATACATTTTCCCCAGTTTGGTAACATGTGGAATAGACACCAGCTGGAATGTTGATTTTAACCAATCAGCATTCAGGATTATACCCACCCGTTGTATAATTGATGATAACAAAGCTCATACTGGTCCAAAACCTTGATTTTTATCAGGTAAATAGGTTTAAATCCCAAAGTGAAACAGTGAGATCAGGTATCAGTTCTCTTCCCTCCCTCTCCTTCTCCTCCGACAGTCAGGTAAATAGGTTTAAATCCCAAAGTGAAACAGTGAGATCAGGTTGCAGTTCTCTTCCCTCCCTCTCCTTCTCCTCCGACAGTCAGGTAAATAGGTTTAAATCCCAAAGTGAAACAGTGAGATCAGGTTTCAGTTCTCTTCCAAGGCCACACGCCGGTCTACACGGCGGTCCACACGCCGGTCCACACGCCGGTCCACACGCCGGTCCACACGGCGGCCCACACGGCGGTCCACACTCCGGTCCACACGAGGTCCACACGGAGGTCCACACGAGGTCCACGGGTCGGACCACACGGCGGTCCACACGCCGGTCCACACGGCGGTCCACGGGTGGAAGAGAAAGTTCAGTAGAGATTCACCTCCACAAACACACAAAGAAAACTGCTCTCTGCCAGATAGAAAATTATGAAATATAAAACAATACCAAAACAGATTGCCATCTAGATATTTATTTGAAGATTATTGAAGTGATAATGCCCAAGAATAGATATTTATTTGAATAGCCTTAATGAAGTGATAATGCCCAAGAATAGATATTTATTTGAATAGCCATAATGAAGTGATAATGCCCAAGAATAGATATTTATTTGAATAGCATTATTGAAGTGATAATGCCCAAGAATAGATATTTATTTGAAAAGCCTTATTGAAGTGATAATGCCCAAGAATAGATATTTATTTGAATAGCCTTATTGAAGTGATAATGCCCAAGAATAGATATTTATTTGAATAGCCTTATTGAAGTGATAATGCCCAAGAAGCTGTAGTTTGGATGATATATTGGCTTGGATGTTGTCAGGCCCTAGAGAATGATCACTTTTATACCAATATTCTCCAATAATGATTTACACATCTTCATTAAAAAATGTTATTTGGATGAATTTAGTCATACTATTTCATCCTTTCACAACATATAGTCCCGACAAAAATCTAGGGTTGCTACCCAAGCCGGCTAGTTGTTCGTTCTAAATCTTCCATTGCCATGCTGGCTGGCAACGTTCTTATCCCTTGTTTGCTAGCTTAGCCAACTACGGCTAAAATGTCAGAATATCAGCCAAGTAGCTGCATTTGTTTAAGCTGTTTTCTAGTGACATTTATTTGGATCCTTCCAGAACAATGAGCTAATGAGGTGTGATTTCTCCTGGCATAGAAAATGAACTCTCTCTTCAGGACACTGTTGTTCAGAGGAGCAAGTCAACAACACAGCTAACACAATCACTTCAAACTGAACTTCGTTTCATTTGACCTGTCTTCTGTCGATATAAATATTTTATATATATCCATAAAAATTGTTGCGGATTCATGATTGGCTGAGAAAAGATGCCTTCCTGTCTGTCTCATCCCGAATCCAGACTCCAGACTCCCGACACGTTCATTACGATGGACAGCTGTAGATTGAATTTCAATATTGAAACAATGTTGTAAATGTCAGAGAGACAGACAGGAAGGTTTATATAAATATCCGCTGTTGAAAACTAAATGTTAGTCTAAAAGACATGTGAGATAATGTCTAGATG
>NC_092164.1:10367174-10372174 GCF_045791955.1 Oncorhynchus clarkii lewisi | reverse complement strand
ACTGGACCAGCTGCAAAGGCAGTAGCAGGACTGATGTTAACAGACAGTAACTATGATAATGCAATCACTCTACTCAAGAGCAGATTTGGAAGGAAAGATCTTGTGATTAGTGCTCATATGTCAAAGCTGCTGAATCTCACACCTGTGAAGAAATCCTCTGATCTAAATGCATTGAGGCAGCTATATGATGAATGTGAAATTCAGATTAGGAGCCTGGAATCACTGGGTGTAATGTCAGAAACCTATGGAAGCCTACTATTCCCAATCTTACTGCAGATGATTCCAGAGGACATAGCTCTTGACTATAGTCGTCAGAGGGGAGTAGATGATGAATGGAAAGTGTCTGAGATTATCAGTTTCCTACAGAAAGAGGTTCAGAGCAGGGAGAGAGCGCTACAAATGACAAGATCATACAACCAACAGAAAGAGAGCAAACCATGGAACAAGTCATGCTTCTCCAATGAAATGAAAACAAAAAGACCCAACATGCCCTCTGCTGCAGCACTGCATACAACCAGCCAGAAGGAACAACAAACGTGTCTATTTTGTGACAGTGCAGACCACAAATCAGAAAACTGCACTGACTACAATATTGCTACACGCAAAGAGAAACTAAAGAACATGGGAAGATGCTTTGTATGTTTAGGACAGAGACACATAGCAAAATTCTGTAAAGTCAAAGATGTGTCATGTGCAACATGTGGAAGCAGACATCACATTGCGGTTTGTACCAGTAAGAGGAGGGAGGTGCAACCCCCTACTGTTTCTGTAGATGCTGTTGTTTCCTCAGTTATTCCCCATTCAGTGAAGATGAAACCAGATGGACAGAACACTGTGTTGCTACAAACGGCAAAGGCATGGGTAGAAGGCCCATCGGGCAGGAAGATAGCTCGTTGCTTACTAGATGGAGGCAGTCAGAGAAGCTTCATACATGAAAACCTTGTGAAGGGCTTGAAGCTACCAGTAATCAGACAAGAGGCACTCACTCTTCACACGTTTGGCTCCTCTGCCCCAGCAACATCCCAACGCAACACAGTGAAAGTCATCTTGGAGAATGTCTGGGACAAACAGCAGAGAATAGAGATAGAGGCAATTGAAACCCCACAAGTGTGCACAGCTGTGATGAAGGTTCCTGGTGAACGGATTCAGTATGAGCTCAGTAAAAGGGGACTGCAGCTCGCAGACTTTCCAGGAGATGACAATGATCCTGAACTCTCTGTCCTGATAGGAGCAGACTACTACTGGCAGATAGTATCAGGCAGAGTGGAGCGACTGACGGAGACGCTAGTTGCTTTAGAGAGCACCTTTGGATGGTCGGTGCAGGGACCCGTGTCCATGTCAAGTGTCGCCGAGGCAACTTGCATGTTCATCCCACTTGATGAAGACACACTAGTCTCCAGGCAATTGCATGCATTCTGGGAGCTTGAGTCTCTGGGCATTCTAAGAGAGAAAACACAGAACCCAGAGGAAACCGAGGCTCTACAAAGGTTTGAGGAAACAACCACCTTCAAAGATGGGCGATACCATGTGGAGTTGCCATGGAAACGAGAAATGCCAGAACTCCAAGACAACTATAGAATCGCCAAGAAACGGTTTGAATGTCTGAAGAAAAGGCTGAAGAAGGATGTGACGTTGTACAGCAGATACAATGAAGTAGTAGAAGACTACTTACAACAAGATATGGCAGAGGACGTGCCCAAGGACAACGCATCAAGTGTAGACAACGTAAAATACTACTTACCTCACCATGCAGTACTCCGAGAAGATAAGGTGACAACAAAACTGAGAGTGGTGTTTGATGCCTCGTCCCATGAAGATGGCTGTCCATCTCTCAATGACTGTCTACTCACAGGACCGAACCTGAATCCGGATCTGCTCAGCGTTCTGATAAAGTTCAGACTACATGAGATCGCATTCATGGCAGACATCAAGAAAGCTTTCCTGCAGATATCCCTAGCAGAGAGAGACAGAGACGCCGTGAGATTTCTATGGCTCACTGGCCCACCAAGAGGAGAAAATGAAGAGGAGCTGCGTGTGCTGAGGATGAAAAGAGTGGTATTTGGAGCTTCCCCAAGTCCATTTTTGCTGGCAGCTACAATCAGGAAGCACCTGAAACAATATGAAACAGAACAACCAGAAGTTGTAGAGATACTGAGAGAGTCACTCTACGTAGATGACTTCATTGCAAGTTCATGCAATGTTGAAGAGGCTTACCTTGTGACAACAACTGCAAAGCGAATGCTGTCGAATGCAGGCATGGACCTCTGCAAGTGGATGACAAATTCTCCTGAATTGAAAACAAAATGCGAGGAGAGTACGACAACTGACCACCCATTGGCGCTAGAAACACAAGGATTAGCGCTGAAGGTTTTAGGTTTAGTATGGAGGCCGGAAACGGATGACTTTGTGTTTGACCTCAGGCCGTTACTGAGCATTCTAAGGCAAAAGGAAAACACAAAGAGAAGTGTTCTGCAGTCGTCTGCACGTATCTTCGACCCTCTTGGTTTCTTAACTCCCTTCACCATCAGGATCAAGTGCATGTTCCAGGAAATGTGGGAGAGGGGACTCAGCTGGGACGAAGAATTACCACCTGATCTGACACGAGAATGGCAACAGTGGTGTTCAGAACTACCCCAGTTACACCAGCTCACCATACCAAGGTGGTACAGAACAGACATGCGGCCACAGAATAACCACACCCTGAAACTACATGTGTTCTGTGATGCAAGTGAAAGGGCTTACAGTGCAGTAGCTTACTTGCAAGGTGAGTCACAAGACAGGGAAACAACAAGTCTAGTCGCATCCAAGTCCAGGGTAGCCCCACTTAAGAAAATGACGCTGCCACGCCTGGAGCTCATGGGAGCTGTGATTGGAGCGAGACTAGCAAACAACTTGATGACCACACTGAAAATGGAAGAAAAACAGATTAACATGTGGACAGACTCGATGATCGTGCTGCATTGGATTTGCAGCTCAGCTCAGAAATGGAAACAGTTTGTTGCGAACAGAGTGACGGAGATCCAGTCCTTGACCAATCCAGAGTCATGGTCACATATTGAAGGGAAAACGAATCCAGCTGACCTCCCTACAAGAGGACAAACTGTTAGAAACTTGACACAGAGCGAGCTATGGTGGAATGGACCCAGAATTCTGACATCACCCAATCAGTCCGAAGAGACTGATGATAACAAGGTTCCGGATGAGGTGAATATAGAACTCAAGTCCAGTTGCCAGGCTACTGTACAACTCGCAGCAAACAGCACAGACAGCACTGAACCTGTGTTGGAGCTTGAAAGGTACAGCAAACTGAAAAGAGTGTTCAGAGTCACCGCCTGGATAAAGAGATTCATAGCCAATGCTCGTACAACCATAAAGATGCAAGGTGAACTGACTGCTGACGAACTGTTTGATGCAGAAAAGTACTGGATTAAGGTAACACAACAACAGAGTTTCGGACAGGAGATCAAACTACTGAAGGCAGGAAAAAGCCTAAACAATGACTGTAAAATCAGAGAACTGAAACCTTTCCTGGACGAACACGAACTACTCAGTGTAGGAGGAAGACTGCAACAGTCCAACTTCACATTCAGAGAGCAGCACCCATGGGTTCTGCCCAATAAGTCCAGATACTCAGAAATGCTGATACAGTACCAACATGAGAAGGTGATGCATTCTGGAGCAAGTGACACTCAGCACCCAACGTTACACAAGCGGGAAATGACACGCAGATGGAAGTACAGGCAGAGACTTGTGACCAGTTTCTGGAACAGTTGGCGAAGAGACTACTTGCTGGATCTAAAGTCAGCACACCGCTGTGACACACCACAGCCCACCCCACTGAAAGCGGGTGACGTTGTACTCATTGGAGAAGATAACCTACCCAGACAAACCTGGAAACTAGGAAAGATTGAGGAACTGTTTCCAGGCCGAGATGGCTTAGTTAGATCATGTTCAGTTCGTACTGCTTCGGGGACTTTGTTGAGGAGACCTATTCAGTTGATATACTGCCTAGAGATCTAGATGAACACAATTGTTCATCGGGGGGGGAGGATGTTGTAACTTTAATGTGTTACAGAGTTAATGTTTAAGTTTATTCTTTGAGCTGTATCTAAAGATATTTCTTTAGATTTATTTGCATATGTAATTGTATTGGGTTGTGTTGAATTACGCTTTTTGACTGCAAGTCCCAGAATGCCTTGCGAGAGGAATGAGTGATAACGCGCCAATTATGTGCAGGTGCGGGTGATTGTGGCTGACTTTCCAACAGCATCTTACCTGCATTGCTCTGTACCAAAACAATTGTTGTTAAATGTAACGTAAACAAGTATTCTTACTAAAATAAGCTTTCGTATCAAACCCGACGTCCCGAGTCATTACTAAGAAGTTAGTTAATCTAAAAAGAGGAGAGGAGTGGAGAGGAGAGGAGAGGAGAGGAGAGGAGAGGAGTGGAGAGGAGAGGAGAGGAGAGGAGAGGAGAGGAGAGGAGAGGAGAGGAGAGGAGAGGAGAGGAGAGGAGAGGAGAGGAGAGGAGAGGAGGATGATCCTGGTCTCCTTGATGCTAGTCAGGGAGATCCAGAGGTCTACACATCTCTCAGAATAGCTGCAACCTGATTCTTCACCCTTTTGCAGAAGCACTCAGACACACACAGTTTTCTATTTAATTATTTGTGGGGACCAAATCATTGATTCCCATTCCAAATCCTATTTTCCCTAACCCCTAGCCCTAAATCTAACCCTAACCCTTAACTTAACTCTAAGCCTAACCTTAACTGAACAATGACCCTAAACTTAACCCTAAAAGTATACCTAATCCCTAACTACTAACTCCTATCCCTAAACCTGTCCATAACTTCTAACCCCTAACTCCTAACCCTAAACCTGTCCGTAACCTCTAACCCCTAACTCCTAACCCTTCTCCCTGCCCCTGTTCTCTCCATCACCCCCTACCTCCATCTCCTTCTCCCTGACTCTGTCCTCTCCATCACCCCCTACCTCCATCT
>NC_092164.1:10347174-10362174 GCF_045791955.1 Oncorhynchus clarkii lewisi | reverse complement strand
AGGGACCCTCTGAACACATCCCACCATGGGCTTGATCCAGAGACCCTCTGAACACATCAACAACCTGGGCTTGAACCAGAGACCCTCTGAACACATCCCAACCTGGGCTTGAACCAGAGACCCTCTGAACAAATCAACAACCTGGGCTTGAACCAGAGACCCTCTGAAAACATCAACAACCTGGGCTTGATCCAGAGACCCTCTGAACACATCCCAACCTGGGCTTGAACCAGAGACCCTCTGAACAATTTAACAACCTGGGCTTGAACCAGAGACCCTCTGAACACATCCCAACCTGGGCTTGAACCAAAAACTCCTCGTCTTGGGGATTGTCTGTGTAACAAGGCCACAACAACCTTCTCTCTCTGGGCATTTTATTACCAACTTGTAAACAATACAATGCTCTTAGATCGACACGACAACTTGCTTGGTTTCATACTGGGGCGAAATCTGCCGTTTAAACCAGCGCGTAAACAAACATTATCTTGTACACCAGGTCTACAAGACATGCGGGTAGAATGTCTGCCAAACGCTAATGTCTCCATCTCATTCAACACAGTCATGTATTTCTGAAGAAACCAACCAACCAACCTCCTCCTCCTACTCATGAAATTCAATCAACTTTTCATATTTAATCAAAGGGGGTCCGTTTTACTCGGAGGTGTCTGTCCGCCTTGCCTGCCACGGCACTGGTAATACGTGTTAATTTATCAATCTTCTCCAAATCAAATGTCACCGAGGATGGAAAAGCAGGGTGAAAAACTCCCCGTCCAATGATTAACATATGAAGGACTGAAAGCTCCTCACCTCTCTGTAAGGCTCGGCTGACGTCTTGTCTGGAGGGGATTTTAATGGGAAGTGCTTATCTGCCTCGTCTCCACGTTCAGGTGTACAGAGAAAGACTTCCCGTTTAAATAAAGTAATCCCCCAAAAGCCTTCCCAATTACCACTAATTCCATTTTAATTCAGTCAAAAGGTGAAACGACAGGGAACATGTCAGAGCTATGGGGTGACTGGGCTCCAAAATGGAATATGGATTTCAATTACAGTGCAGATAGGTAGAATCTGGATTAAACACGTTCCACCGAGATGGTGGTACTAGATTAATCTGATGTTTAGATATCTGACTACAGGGATGGTGGTAATAGATTAATCTGATGTTTATATATCTGACTACAGGGACGGTGATATTAGATTAATCTGATGTTTAGATATCTGACTACAGGGATGGTGGTACTAGATTAGATATCTGACTACAGGGATGGTGGTAATAGATTAATCTAATGTTTAGATATCTGACTACAGGGATGGTGGTAATAGATTAATCTGATGTTTAGATATCTGACTACAGGGACGGTGATATTAGATTAATCTGATGTTTAGATATCTGACTACAGGGATGGTGATATTAGATTAGATATCTGACTACAGGGATGGTGGTATTATATTAGATATCTGACTACAGGGATGGTGATATTAGATTAGATATCTGACTACAGGGATGGTGATATTAGATTAGATATCTGACTACAGGGATGGTGGTATTAGATTTGATATCTGACTACAGGGACGGTTGTATTAGATATCTGACTACAGGGATGGTGATGTTAGATTAGATATCTGACTACAGGGATGGTGGTAATAGATTAATCTGATGTTTATATATCTGACTACAGGTATGGTGATATTAGATTAGATATCTGACTACAGGGATGGTAATGTTAGATTAGATATCTGACTACAGGGATGGTGGTATTTGATTAATCTGATGTTTAGATATCTGACTACAGGGACGGTGGTACTAGATTAATCTGATTTTTAGATATCTGACTACAGGGATAGTGATATTAGATTAATCTAATGTTTAGATATCTGACTACAGGGACAGTGATAGTAGTTTAGATATCTGACTACAGGGATGGTGGTAATAGATTAGATATCTGAGTACAGGGATGGTGGTATTAGATTAGATATCTGACTACAGGGATGGTGGTACTAGATTAGATATCTGACTACAGGGATGGTGGTACTAGATTAGATATCTGACTACAGGGATGGTGGTACTAGATTAGATATCTGACTACAGGGATGGTGGTACTAGATTAGATATCTGACTACAGGGATGGTGGTACTAGATTAGATATCTGAGTACAGGGATGGTGGTACTAGATTAGATATCTGACTACAGGGATGGTGGTACTAGATTAGATATCTGACTACAGGGATGGTGGTAATAGATTCATCTGATGTTTAGATATCTGACTACAGGGATGGTGATATTAGATTAGATATCTGACTACAGGGATGGTAATATTAGATTAGATATCTGACTACAGGGATGGTGGTACTAGATTAATCTGATGTTTATATATCTGACTACAAGGACAGTGATAGTAGTTTAGATATCTGACTACAGGGACCGTAATATTAGATTAATCTGATGTTTAGATATTTGACTACAGGGAGTGTGGTATTAGATTAGATATCTGACTACAGGGACAGTGGTAATAGATTAATCTGATGTTTAGATATCTGACTACAGGGATGGTGATATTAGATTAGATATCTGACTACAGGGATGGTAATATTAGATTAGATATCTGACTACAGGGATGGTGGTACTAGATTAATCTGATGTTTAGATATCTGACTACAAGGACAGTGATAGTAGTTTAGATATCTGACTACAGGGACGGTAATATTAGATTAATCTGATGTTTAGATATTTGACTACAGGGAGTGTGGTATTAGATTAGATATCTGACTACAGGGACAGTGGTAATAGATTAATCTGATGTTTAGATATCTGACTACAGGGATGGTGGTATTAGATTATATATCTGACTACAGGGATGGTGGTATTAGATTAGATATCTGACTACAGGGATGGTGGTATTAGATTAGATATCTGACTACAGGGATGGTAATATTAGATTAGATATCTGACTACAGGGATGGTGGAATTAGATTAATCTGATGTTTAGATATCTGACTACAGGGATGGTGGTTTTAGATTAGATATCTGACTACAGGGACGATAATATTAGATTAGATATCTGACTACAGGGACGGTGATGTTAGATTAGATATCTGACTACAGGGATGGTGATATTAGATTAGACATCTGACTACAGGGATGGTGGTATTAGATTTGATATCTGACTTCATGGACGGTTGTATTAGATATCTGACTACAGGGATGGTGATGTTAGATTAGATATCTGACTACAGGGATGGTGGTATTAGATTTGATATCTGACTACAGGGACGGTTGTATTAGATATCTGACTACAGGGATGGTGATATTAGATTAGATATCTGACTACAGGGATGGTGGTATTAGATTAATCTGATGTTTAGATATCTGACTACAGGGATGGTGGTATTAGATTAGATATCTCTGTAAATATTGTCTCTGTAAATAATGTCTCTGTAAATAATGTCTCTGTAAATAATTTCTCTATAAATAATGTTTCTGTAAATAATGTCTCTGTAAATAATGTCTCTGTAAATAATGTCTCTGTAAATAATGTCTCTGTAAATGAATGTCTCTATAAATAATGTCTCTATAAATAATGTCTCTATAAATAATGTATCTGTAAATAATGTCTCTGTAAATAAAATCTCTGTAAACATTGTCTCTGTAAATATTGTCTCTGTAAATGAATGATTCTACAAATAATGTCTCTGTAAATGAATGTCTGTCATGTATTGTCATGTTGTGTCTTGTTTCTGTCCTTTCCCTTCACCCTGTCTCCCTCTGCTGGTCGTTATTAGGTTACCTTTTCTCCCCCTCTTTCCCCCAGCTGTTCCTTGTCTCCTCCTAACTACCTCGTCACCCCTTTTCCCACCTGTTCCCTTTTTCCCTCTGATTAGGTCTCTATATCTCTCTCTGTTTCTGCTCCTGTCTTTGTCGGATTCTTGTTTGTGTTATTCATGCCTGAACCAGACTATCGTCATGTTTGCTGCAACCTTGTCCTGTCCTGTCGGAATCTGCCGGTCCATCTGAGCCTACGTTTGTTTTGTTATTAAAGAAGCTCTGTTTACGTTAATTCGCTTTTGGGTCCTCATTCACGCACCTTAACAGAAGAATCCGACCAAGAATGGACCCAGCGACTTCGGATCCTCTCCACTCAGCCGTCGAGATCCAGGGAGCGATGCTAGGCAGACACGAGCAGGAATTGTCTGCTGCTCGACATGCCGTTGAGACCCTGGCCACCCAAGTCTCCAACCTCACAGAACAGGTTCACCACCTCCGCCTCGATCCACCGGCCACTTCCAGGGCTTTCGAATCTCCGGAGTCCAGAATCAATAACGCGCCGTGTTACTCTGGGGAGCCCACTGAATGCCGCTCGTTCCTCACCCAGTGTGATATTGTGTTTTCTCTCCAGCCCAACATTTACTCCAGGAGCACTGCTCGTGTCGCCTACGTCATATCTCTCCTTATTGGACGGGCTCGTGAGTGGGGCACGGCAATCTGGGAGGCAAGGGCTGAGTCTACTAACCAGTATCAGGACTTTAAGGAGGAGATGATACGGGTTTTTGATCGATCTGTTTTTTGGGAGGAGGCTTCCAGGGTCCTGTCTTCCCTATGTCAAGGTAATCGATCCATAACAGACTACTCTATTGAGTTTCGCACTCTTGCTGCCTCCAGTGGCTGGAACGAGCCGGCTTTGCTCGCTCGTTTTCTGGAGGGTCTCCGCGCAGAGGTAAAGGATGAGATTCTCTCCCGGGAGGTTCCTTCCAGCGTGGATTCCTTGATTGAACTCGCTATTCGCATTGAGCGACGGGTTGATCTTCGTCACCGAGCTCGTGGAAAGGAGCTCGCGTTCTCCGTTGCCCCCCTCTCCGCATCACTACCATCTTCCTCTGCCGGCTCGGGTGCTGAGCCTATGCAGCTGGGAGGTATCCGCATCTCGACTAAGGAGAGGGAACGGAGAATCACCAACCGCCTCTGTCTCTATTGCAGTTCTGCTGGTCATTTTGTCATTTCATGTCCAGTAAAAGCCAGAGCTCATCAGTAAGCGGAGGGCTACTGGTGAGCGCTACTACTCCTGTCTCTCCTTCAAGATCCTGCACTACCTTGTCGGTCCATCTACGCTGGACCGGTTCGTCAGCTTCCTGCAGTGCCTTAATAGACTCTGGGGCGGAGGGCTGTTTTATGGACGAGACCTGGGCTCGGGAACATGACATTCCTCTCAGACAGTTAAGGGAGTCCACGGCCTTGTTCGCCCTGGATGGTAGTCCTCTCCCCAGGATTCAGCGTGAGACGCTACCTTTAACCCTCACTGTTTCTGGTAATCATAGCGAAACCATTTCTTTTTTAATTTTTCGTTCACCTTTTACACCTGTTGTTTTGGGCCATCCCTGGCTAGTTTGTCATAATCCTTCTATTAATTGGTCTAGTAATTCTATCCTCTCCTGGAACGTCTCTTGTCATGTGAAATGTTTAATGTCTGCTATCCCTCCTGTTTCCTCTGTCTCTTCTTCACAGGAGGAGCCTGGTGATTTGACAGGGGTGCCGGAGGAATATCACGATCTGCGCACGGTGTTCAGTCGGTCCAGGGCCACCTCTCTTCCTCCACACCGGTCGTATGATTGTAGTATTGATCTCCTTCCGGGAACCACTCCCCCCCGGGGTAGACTATACTCTCTGTCGGCTCCCGAACGTAAGGCTCTCGAAGATTATTTGTCTGTAGCTCTTGCCGCCGGTACCATAGTCCCCTCCTCCTCTCCCGCCGGAGCGGGGTTTTTTTTTGTTAAGAAGAAGGACGGGTCCCTGCGCCCCTGCATAGATTATCGAGGGCTGAATGACATAACAGTGAAGAATCGTTATCCGCTTCCTCTTATGTCTTCAGCCTTCGAGATCCTGCAGGGAGCCAGGTTTTTCACTAAGTTGGACCTTCGTAACGCTTACCATCTCGTGCGCATCAGGGAGGGGGACGAGTGGAAGACGGCGTTTAACACTCCGTTAGGGCACTTTGAATACCGGGTTCTTCCTTTCGGCCTCGCTAACGCTCCAGCTGTCTTTCAGGCATTAGTCAATGATGTCCTGAGAGACATGCTGAACATCTTTGTTTTCGTTTACCTTGACGATATCCTGATTTTTTCACCGTCACTCCAGATTCATGTTCAGCACGTTCGACGTGTCCTCCAGCGCCTTTTAGAGAATTGTCTTTTTGTGAAGGCTGAGAAGTGCTCTTTTCATGCCTCCTCCGTCACTTTTCTCGGTTCTGTTATTTCCGCTGAATGCATTAAGATGGATCCCGCTAAGGTCCAAGCTGTCATTGATTGGCCCGTCCCTAAGTCACGCGTCGAGCTGCAGCGCTTTCTCGGCTTCGCGAACTTCTATCGTCGTTTCATCCGTAATTTCGGTCAGGTGGCAGCTCCTCTCACAGCCCTTACTTCTGTCAAGACGTGCTTTAAGTGGTCCGTTTCCGCCCAGGGAGCTTTTGATCTCCTCAAGAATCGTTTTACATCCGCACCTATCCTTGTTACACCTGACGTCACTAGACAGTTCGTTGTCGAGGTTGACGCGTCAGAGGTGGGCGTGGGAGCCATTCTTTCTCAGCGCTCCCTCTCTGACGACAAGGTCCACCCTTGCGCGTATTTTTCTCATCGCCTGTCGCCGTCGGAACGTAACTATGATGTGGGAAACCGCGAACTGCTCGCCATCCGCTTAGCCCTAGGCGAATGGCGACAGTGGTTGGAGGGGGCGACCGTTCGTTTTGTCGTTTGGACTGACCATAGGAACCTTGAGTACATCCGTTCTGCCAAACGACTTAATGCGCGTCAGGCGCGCTGGGCGCTGTTTTTCGCTCGTTTCGAGTTCGTGATTTCTTATCGTCCGGGCTCTAAGAACACCAAGCCTGATGCTTTATCTCGTCTCTTCAGTTCTTCAGTAGCCTCCACTGACCCCGAGGGGATTCTCCCTGAGGGGCGTGTTGTCGGGTTGACTGTCTGGGGAATTGAGAGGCAGGTAAAGCAAGCACTCACTCAAACTCCGTCGCCGCGCGCTTGTCCTAGGAACCTTCTTTTCGTTCCCGTTCCTACTCGTCTGGCCGTTCTTCAGTGGGCTCACTCTGCCAAGTTAGCCGGCCACCCTGGCGTTCGGGGTACGCTTGCTTCCATTCGCCAGCGTTTTTGGTGGCCCACCCGGGAGCATGACACGCGTCGCTTCGTGGCTGCTTGTTCGGTCTGCGCGCAGACTAAGTCCGGTAACTCCCCTCCTGCCGGCCGTCTCAGGCCGCTTCCCATTCCCTCTCGACCGTGGTCTCACATCGCCTTAGATTTTGTCACCGGACTGCCTTCGTCAGCGGGGAAGACTGTTATTCTTACGGTTGTCGACAGGTTCTCTAAGGCGGCTCATTTTATTCCCCTTGCTAAGCTTCCTTCTGCTAAAGAGACGGCACAAATCATCATCGAGAATGTTTTCAGAATTCATGGCCTTCCGTCAGACGTCGTTTCGGACAGAGGTCCGCAATTCACGTCTCAATTTTGGAGGGAGTTTTGCCGTTTGATTGGGGCTTCCGTCAGTCTCTCTTCCGGCTTTCACCCCCAGTCTAACGGTCAAGCAGAACGGGCCAATCAGACTATTGGTCGCATCTTACGCAGTCTTTCTTTTCGCAACCCTGCGTCTTGGTCAGAACAGCTCCCCTGGGCAGAATACGCCCACAACTCGCTTCCTTCGTCTGCGACCGGGCTATCTCCTTTTCAGAGTAGCCTCGGGTACCAGCCTCCGCTGTTCTCATCTCAGTTCGCCGAGTCCAGCGTCCCCTCCGCTCAGGCTTTTGTCCAACGTTGCGAGCGCACCTGGAAGAGGGTCAGGTCTGCACTTTGCCGTTATAGGGCGCAGACTGTGAGGGCTGCTAATAAGCGTAGAACTAAGAGTCCTAGATATTGTCGCGGTCAGAGAGTTTGGCTCTCCACTCAGAACCTTCCCCTTAAGACCGCTTCTCGCAAGTTGACCCCGCGGTTCATTGGTCCGTTCCGTATTTCTCAAATCATTAATCCTGTCGCAGTTCGACTTCTTCTTCCGCGATATCTTCGTCGCGTCCACCCGGTCTTCCATGTCTCCTGTATCAAGCCCGTTCTTCGCGCCCCCGCTCGTCTTCCCCCCCCCCCCATCCTTGTCGAGGGCGCACCCATCTACAGGGTCCGTAGGATTTTGGACATGCGTCCTCGGGGCCGTGGTCATCAGTACCTAGTAGATTGGGAGGGGTACGGTCCTGAGGAGAGGAGTTGGGTTCCCTCTCGGGACGTGCTGGACCGTGCGCTGATCGAGGATTTCCTCCGTTGCCGCCAGGTTTCCTCCTCGAGTGCGCCAGGAGGCGCTCGGTGAGTGGGGGGGTACTGTCATGTATTGTCATGTTGTGTCTTGTTTCTGTCCTTTCCCTTCACCCTGTCTCCCTCTGCTGGTCGTTATTAGGTTACCTTTTCTCCCCCTCTTTCCCCCAGCTGTTCCTTGTCTCCTCCTAACTACCTCGTCACCCCTTTTCCCACCTGTTCCCTTTTTCCCTCTGATTAGGTCTCTATATCTCTCTCTGTTTCTGCTCCTGTCTTTGTCGGATTCTTGTTTGTGTTATTCATGCCTGAACCAGACTATCGTCATGTTTGCTGCAACCTTGTCCTGTCCTGTCGGAATCTGCCGGTCCATCTGAGCCTACGTTTGTTTTGTTATTAAAGAAGCTCTGTTTACGTTAATTCGCTTTTGGGTCCTCATTCACGCACCTTAACAATGTCTTTATAAATAATATCTCTGTAAATATTGTCTCTCTAAATAATGTCTCTGTAAATTAATGTCTCTATAAATAATGTCTCTGTAAATAATGTCTCTATAAATAATGTCTCTGTAAAGGAATGTCTCTATAAATAATGTCTCTGTACATAATTTCTCTATATTATTATATTTTGTTTGATTTTCATCGGGGAGGCTGGGGGAGGCTGAGGGAGGCTGGGGGAGGCTGGGGGAGGCTGGGGGAAGCAGGGGGAAGTTGGTGGAGGCTGGGGGAAGCAGGGGGAAGTTGGTGGAGGCTGGGGGATGCTGTGGGTGGCTGATGGAGGCTGCGGAGGCTGGGGAAACAGGGGGAAGTTGGTGGAGGCTGGGGGAGTCTGGGGGAGTCTGGGGTCGGCTGATGGAGGCTGGGGGGAAGCAGGGGGAAGTTGGTGGAGGCTGGGGGAGTCTGGGGGAGTCTGGGGTCGGCTGATGGAGGCTGGGGGAGGCTTGGGCCAAACACACGTTTAGGAGAGGACATGAGGACTACATCTCAAAGCACATCCTCTCCCCAGGCATGGCTAGTCTGACTGTAACACAATGACTACACCTCAGTACATCTCTCCAGGCCTGGCTAATCTGACTGTAACACAATGAATACACCTCAGTACATCTCTCCAGGCCTGGCTAGTCTGACTGTAACACAATGAATACACCTCAGTACATCTCTCCAGGCCTGGCTAGTCTGACTGTAACACAATGAATACACCTCAGTACATCTCTCCAGGCCTGGCTAGTCTGACTGTAACACAATGAATGTACATCTCTCCAGGCCTGGCTAATCTGACTGTAACACAATGAATACACCTCAGTACATCTCTCCAGCCCTGGCTAGTCTGACTGTAACACAATGAATACACCTCAGTACATCTCTCCAGCCCTGGCTAGTCTGACTGTAACACAATGAATACACCTCAGTACATCTCTCCAGCCCTGGCTAGTCTGACTGTAACACAATGAATACACCTCAGTACATCTCTCCAGCCCTGGCTAGTCTGACTGTAACACAATGAATACACCTCAGTACATCTCTCCAGGCCTGGCTAGTCTGACTGTAACACAATGAATACACCTCAGTACATCTCTCCAGGCCTGGCTAGTCTGACTGTAACACAATGAATACACCTCAGTACATCTCTCCAGCCCTGGCTAGTCTGACTGTAGCACAATGAATACACCTCAGTACATCTCTCCAGCCCTGGCTAGTCTGACTGTAACACAATGAATACACCTCAGTACATCTCTCCAGCCCTGGCTAGTCTGACTGTAACACAATGAATACACCTCAGTACATCTCTCCAGGCCTGGCTAGTCTGACTGTAACACAATGAATACACCTCAGTACATCTCTCCTGGCCTGGCTAGTCTGACTGTAACACAATGAATACACCTCAGTACATCTCTCCAGCCCTGGCTAGTCTGACTGTAACACAATGAATACACCTCAGTACATCTCTCCAGGCCTGGCTAGTCTGACTGTAACACAATGAATACACCTCAGTACATCTCTCCAGGCCTGGCTAGTCTGACTGTAACACAATGAATACACCTCAGTACATCTCTCCAGCCCTGGCTAGTCTGACTGTAACACAATGAATACACCTCAGTACATCTCTCCAGCCCTGGCTAGTCTGACTGTAACACAATGAATACACCTCAGTACATCTCTCCAGGCCTGGCTAGTCTGACTGTAACACAATGAATACACCTCAGTACATCTCTCCAGGCCTGGCTAGTCTGACTGTAACACAATGAATACACCTCAGTACATCTCTCCAGCCCTGGCTAGTCTGCATCCACACACAGGGACTGTAGATGTATTCCCTTTCAGGAGATTTCAAAGCTGGATTTTAGCTCCTCATTGTTGCCATAGTAACTCCTCCTCCTCCTCCTCCTCTTTCTCCTCACACTGGCAGGGTTGTCTGGTCTTACATTCTCCTCCTCCTTCTCCTTCTCCTCCTCCTCATCGTCTTCTTCCCTCTCCTCCTCCTCCTCCTCCTCCTCCCCCTCTGCCTCCTCAGCATCATCTTCTTCCCTCTTTTCCTCCTCCTCCTCCTCATCTTCCTCCTCGTCCTCTTCCTCCTCACACTGTCAGGGTTGTCTGGCCCTACATCCTCCTCCTCCTCATCATCATCTTCTCTCTCTTCCTCCTCCTCTTCCTGCTCTTCCTCCTCGTCCTCCTCGTCCTCTCCCATGGGACTCTGGTGGAAAGTAGCATTGGACTGTATAGGAAATAGGTTGCCATTTGGGATACAACCTCAGTGTCTCAATCTAGAAACCAATTAACACCATTTTAAAGTGATACAGATGCAGGATCTTAATTTGAGCCTGTTTGCTACAGCAGCAAAATAATCCTGCAGGAACAGGAAATGTGAATTGTTATGTGCATTAATGTAGTTTTTGATGCATTTTTCAGAAGGGAAAACAATGCTGAAATGTAAATAAAAGTGGAAATTACAAAAGCATTTTTTTGGACACAAAATGTCCTAAATTCCAGGAAAGTTATCCTGCACCATGTTGATCAAATGAATATCCTACATCTGCAGGAATGACATGTTTTATCACAATGAGAGCGATGGTACTCTCATATATTTCTGCATCGTTAAAATAACACTCTACCGAGGATGTTTAGTTACGATATTTGGATGTTTAGCTCATAACGCGTTTCCTGTCTAAGAGGCCTAGATGGACATGTGTCATCAGTAACCTGCTCTTTGACTCACCACTATGTGTAATTCTACAACAAGGCATGACTCACCCCTATATGTATTTCTACAACAAGGCTTGACTCACCCCTATATGTATTTATACAAGGCATGACTCACCCCTGTATGTATTTCCACAACAAGGCATGACTCACCCCTGTATGTATTTCTACAACAAGGCATGACTCACCCCTGCATGTATTTCTACAACAAGGCATGACTCACCCCTGTATGTATTTCTACAACAAGGCATGACTCACCCCTGTATGTATTTCTACAACAAGGCATGACTCACCCCTGCATGTATTTCTACAACAAGGCATGACTCACCCCTGTATGTATTTCTACAACAAGGCATGACTCACCCCTGCATGTATTTCTACAACAAGGCATGACTCACCCCTGTATGTATTTCTACAACAAGGCATGACTCACCCCTGTATGTATTTCTACAACAAGGGAACGGAGAAGCCGGTTATTATTTTTTTTTAAGAAACTACCAATCCTCCAGGCTTCAACCAATTACCAGGGTGAAAAGAACCCAGCTTCAGCCAAACCTCATTTCTCTAAAGGCATTAAAATCAGGAGCTCAACCGACCCGTCTCGAACTCTAATGAACGCGTCTTATTCGTTTTCCATTCGTATGATTTAAGACTGCTGAGTCGTAGAGACGGTAGAGAAAAATCATCCTTTAATTTTGTTAGTGATATTAAAACCCCATTATAATACTAAACGCTAAATGTGAAAACAAAATGTAGGAAACAACGAAAAAATGTATTATTAATTTAAAAAAAAGGGGAAAAAATTTAGAGTATTTTTTTTTCTTCTTTATCCATTAAGTTTGACTTCATTTAAATGTTTTAATTGTTTTACAAAAAAAAAGCAAAGCACTTTATTAAATCGACATTCTGCAATGAACATTTAAGGTTGTTGTAATATATATATATTGGTGTATATTCCCTCTGGGACCAGTGTTAATGACAGCCAGCTCATAAAAATCATTACGTCTAATCTCAGAGCAATTAAAATCAGTTCGAGAACAGTTTAAAGGCGATAAACTACTCGCGTTGTTGATTGGCTTCCAGGCCACAAATGTGTGTGTAAAGGAAGGGTCAAAGGTTAAAGCCCTAGGATCAAATCGCGATCCGATTAAAATTCATAATTCAATTAAAATAATTACGTTTCATTTCATTGTGTGTCCTAAATTGGCACTACTTTCGACGAGAGCATCTGTATCTAGCAATCGGTTGAAATTTGGGACACATCCTTAGATCGACTCTGCCAATAGTCACTCCTCCTCCTCCTCCTCCGACTGATATCAAAAAGTATGCTAGTTCTGTCTGAGAACTAAAGAAACGAGCTCAAACACAAATAATGTCAACGAAATGGCTTCTCCCTGCGACGGGAATCATGATCACGAAACGGGTCCCAACCTTCTGTTTTCTATACACTTGAAGATGAGCCAAAGCTCTCATACACTTGAAAAACAGATTTATTTGCAAAAAGAAGACTCAAGAATATATTGCTTTTTCCCAAAAACACCTTTACAAAACTCTCTACTTGAACAAAATGAATCACTTGAAGAACATATCGCTTAACTAAAAGCATATTGCTTTACTCAAACAACACCACAAAACTCCCTTCGTGGACCAGACTTTATAATTCACATCCACCATCGATTTAAAAGCTGAACCCCCCCAAATATATCTTATTAGTAATCTAGTATCTAACTATCTTATTAGTAATCTAGTATCTAACTATCTTATTAGTAATCTAGTATCTAACTATCTTATTAATCTCTGGGGATGTGATCTTTGCACATTTCAAAGTTCTGCAAATTCCCAGTTGGAAACGGTGTTGATCTATAGACTGCCTGGAATTCACACCGCGTGTGTTTCTACGCTGCAATTAAGGCCTGTGTGATAAAAGCTCCTATTCCCCCATGGTGCAGCCTTCCCACACAAATGATGTCGGACTCAAAGTGACTTTGGAAATCTGTTAGCCCCTGGGTCCTTACATATAGAACAAAAAAAAGAAAGGGGTTATTGATGAAACTATTGTTCAGAAACAAAATGGAGAGAGAGAGAGAGCAGAGAGAGAGAGAGAGAGAGAGAGAGAGAGAGAGAGAGAGAGAGAGAGAGAGAGAGAGAGAGAGAGAGAGAGACAGAGAGAGAGAGAGAGAGAGACAGAGAGAGAGAGAGAGAGAGACAGAGAGAGAGAGCAGAGAGAGAGAGAGAGAGAGAGAGAGAGAGAGAGAGAGAGAGAGAGAGAGAGAGAGAGAGAGAGAGAGAGAGAGAGAGAGAGAGAGAGAGAGAGAGAGAGAGAGAGAGACAGAGAGAGAGAGAGAGAGAGAGAGAGAGAGAGAGAGAGAGAGAGAGAGAGAGAGAGAGAGAGAGAGAGACAGAGAGAGAGAGAGAGAGAGACAGAGAGAGAGAGCAGAGAGAGAGAGAGAGAGAGAGAGAGAGAGAGAGAGAGACAGAGAGAGAGAGAGAGAGAGAGAGAGAGAGAGGGGCAGAGAAGGATGCAGAGCATTGTGAACCTTCGATTCAAGTAGTCAGTAGAGTTCAGTAGTCAGTAGAGTTCAGCAGTCAGTAGATTCCAGTAGTCAGTAGAGTCCAGTAGTCAGTAGAGTTCAGTAGTCAGTCGATTCCAGTAGTCAGTAGAGTCTAGTAGTCAGTAGAGTTCAGCAGTCAGTAGAGTACAGTAGTCAGTAGAGTCCAGTAGTCAGTAGAGTCCAGTAGTCAGTAGAGTTCAGTAGTCAGTAGAGTCCAGTAGTCAGTAGAGTTCAGTAGTCAGTAGAGTCCAGTAGTCAGTAGAGTTCAGTAGTCAGTAGAGTCCAGTAGTCAGTAGAGTTCAGTAGTCAGTAGAGTCCAGTAGTCAGTAGAGTTCAGTAGTCAGTAGAGTCCAGTAGTCAGTAGAGTCAGTAGAGTCCAGCAGTCAGTAGAGTCCAGTAGTCAGTAGAGTCCAGTAGTCAGTAGAGTTCAGTAGTCAGTAGAGTTCAGTAGTCAGTAGAGTCCAGTAGTCACTAGAGTCCAGTAGTCAGTAGAGTTCAGTAGTCAGTAGAGTCCAGTAGTCAGTAGAGTTCAGTAGAGTTCAGTAGTCAGTAGAGTCCAGTAGTCAGTAGAGTTTGCAGTGTGGTTGTGTGAGAGTATAAAGGAGACTGTGATCTGCAGTGTCTCGGTAGATCAGGGCCAATGGAAATTAATGACCTGAAACGATGGTATGATTCTCCTCTCTGACACAGTTGGACTCCTCCCGCAGGATTGGACAGGATGGCACACCGCTCCGCATACAGATACACAGATCAATGTAACCCGCGGCGTCTCTGTCAACGTGCGGTACGTGTTCCTCAATTAAAGATTGTGAATGTTAATAGAATCACGATATAGATGTACAGGACAGTAAAACAGTTTAAAGGTCACAGGACAGAAAAACAGTTTAAAGGTCACAGTACATTAAAACAGTTTAAAGGTCACAGTACATTAAAACGGTTTAAAGGTCACATACAGTAGAACAGTTTAA
>NC_092164.1:10324674-10344674 GCF_045791955.1 Oncorhynchus clarkii lewisi | reverse complement strand
CATCTCTCTGAGTGTTGAGACTGATACAGTATAAAACCATTACATCTCTCTGAGTGTTGAGACTGATACAGTATAAACCATTACATCTCTCTGAGACTGATACAGTATAAAACCATTACATCTCTCTGAGTGTTGAGACTGATACAGTATAAACCCATTACATCTCTCTGAGACTGATACAGTATAAACCCATTACATCTCTCTGAGACTGATACAGTATAAAACCATTACATCTCTCTGAGACTGATACAGTATAAACCCATTACATCTCTCTGAGACTGATACAGTATAAACCCATTACATCTCTCTGAGACTGATACAGTATAAAACCATTACATCTCTCTGAGACTGATACAGTATAAACCATTACATCTCTCTGAGACTGATACAGTATAAACCATTACATCTCTCTGAGTGTTGAGACTGATAGGGTATAAACCCATTACATCTCTCTGAGACTGATACAGTATAAAACCATTACATCTCTCTGAGTGTTGAGACTGATACAGTATAAAACCATTACATCTCTCTGAGACTGTTACAGTATAAATCCATTACATCTCTCTGAGTGTTGAGACTGTTACAGTATAAACCATTACATCTCTCTGAGTGTTGAGACTGTTACAGTATAAACCATTACATCTCTCTGAGTGTTGAGACTGTTACAGTATAAAACCACTACATCTCTTTGAGTGTTGAGACTGTTACAGTATAAGCCAGGTCCATTCACCCTAGTTCAGAAACCGGGTCCATTAACCCTCGTTTAGAAGCCTTGTCCATGCACCCTAGTTCAGATGCCGGGTCCATGCACCCTAGTTCAGATGCCGGGTCCGGTCACCCTAGTTCAGAAGCCGGGTCCATGCACCCTAGTTCAGATGCCGGGTCCATGCACCCTAGTTCAGAAGCCGGGTCCATACACCCTAGTTCAGAAGCCGGGTCCATGCACCCTAGTTCAGATGCCGGGTCCGGTCACCCTAGTTCAGATGCCGGCTCCATGCACCATAATTCAGAAGCCGGCCCCTTGCACCATGGTTCAGATGCCGGGTTTATGGACCCTAGTTCAGAAACCGGGTCTATGGACCCTAGTTCAGAAGCCGGGTCTATGGACCCTAGCTCAGAAGCCGCTAATCTCCATGGGGACTGGTCTGCAGTGCTTCTATAGAGGGAATAGGCTAGAATTTGGGATGCAGAACTTGGATTCTATGACGAGAGCCAAGTTTCTTCAATCAGGGCCCCCTTTAGCACCAAGGAAGAGAAACCCTGTCAAATGATGCTCTCCGGCGCTCTGCAGGACCGCTAACTGCCGTGGTGGGATTTCAGAGGCAGTGTCCCTCAAGGGGACGACATAGCAGGCCGCAGAGTGGAGTTATTTAAAAAAACACTAAGGGAGGAGAGGGGCCAGGACACACTCTCTCCTCTCTCTCTCTCTCTCTCTCTCTCTCTCTCCCTCCCTCCCTCCCTTCCTTCCTCCCTCCCTCCCTCCCTCCCTCCCTGTGAGTCCTAAGAGAAATCATTAGCAACCGGCTCCCTTGGAACCCCGGAGCTGCCCAGAGCAGCATCACCTGCTTCCTGAGACCTTCATTGTGCTTTCGAAGAGGATTGTCAAAGCCGGGCCACTGACATTCTGGTGGGATGGAGGGCTGGAACAGCTGGGGAGTGAATCGGTGTGGGAAGGAGGTCTCGTTCCCGGAATAGCCCTGATCAAGCAGGACTTTAGTGAGAACAGGTCCTAAGGGAACTCTACTTCACAGTCTCCTCTTCTTGTCTGAGTTAGATACTTTAGATGTATCTTAGCGGTGGTACATAGACTATGTTTCACGCCTGCAGTTTTACACAAATCCTTGTACAGTGTTTTTATCAAAAAGAGCTTGTGTGAAAACGATGACAAAGTAAAATACACAATACACCAGGAAAATACATTGAAATGGTACAACAAAAAAAAACACAATTCGGACTTCCCATTTTCACAATGTCACATTAAATCGTAACAATCCGTTCTATTTCCATGTGATTCATTTTTAAAAACCTACGTCTGATCGTCTGAGTCCATTTGTTGAAGGTGATTGGCTGACACCGCTCTCTCTCTCTCTCGTGGAGATCAGAGGCTAGTTGGGTCACTGAGGGGTTATCGGTATGTTAAAAACAACGGGAGGTAGTGAACACACTTAGACATCTCTTACTGTAAAACCTCTTGGGGATAGGGGGCAGCATTTTCACTTTTGGATAAATAGCGATTTGAACTTCCTGCTACTCATGCCAGGAATATAAGACATGCATGTTATTAGTAGATTTGGATAGAAAACACTCTGAAGTTTCTAAAACTGTTTGAATGATGTCTTTGAGTATAACAGAACTTATGTATCAGGCAAAACCCAGAGGACTAACCATTCAGAACGATTTATTTTTGAGGTCACTGTCTGTTTAATGGGTTCTCATGGGGAAACGATATTTCTTTAGGCACTTGTTTGCAGTTCCTACCGCTTCCACTGGATGTCACCAGTCGTTGGAATTTGGTTGAGGTTATTCCTTTGTGCAATAAAGTGGTACGGCCATCTTGGAAAAGGGTAACGTTATGTGTACTGTTTGCGAGTTGGGCAAGACTTGAAAACTAGCGTTAGTTTCCTCTCGTCCTCTATTGAAAACCGATAGACCCGTCTTCAATTTGATCGATTATTAACGCTTAAAAATACCTAAAGTGGTATTACAAAAGCATTTTGAAACGTTTTGGCAAAGTTTACAGGCAACTTTTGAGATATTTTGTAGTGACTTTGCACAAATTGGAAGCTGTTTTTTTCTGGATCAAACGCGCCAAATAAATTGACATTTTGGGAATATATGGACGGAATTAATAAAAATAAAAAATTTTAAAAAAGAAGCTCGTCAAAGGTAAGGCATGTTTAATATTTTATTTCTGTGTTTTGTGTGGTGCCTGCAGGGTTGAAATATGCTACTCTCTCTTTGTTGACTGTTGTGCTATCATCAGATAGTAGCATCTTATGCTTTCGCCAAAAAGCCTTTTTTTTAAAATCTGACACGTTGGCTGGATTCACAACGAGTGTAGCTTTAATTTAGTATCTTACATGTGTGATTTAATGAAAGTTTGATTGTTATATAATTGTATTTGAATCTGGCGCTCGGCATTTTCTGTTTTGGCCAGGTGAGACGCGACCCCCTGTCCTAGAGAGATTTTAAACCATTTTTTGAGTCGTCATTTTATTTGCTGCTGCGGCAAAGTTATTATTTTTCAGGGCTTGTTTCATCAGCTTTCTCCAATTATCCGTGTGAATCTGTCAGTGAAGTCTGAAGGAGGTTCGGAGTGGGAGTAGCTTTGTTATTTCTGTCATTAATGAATCTGTGTCAAACAAAGGCAGAGAACACAAAAAAAAGAGGCACAGAGAAACTTTAAGAGCATTACAACGTGCAGTAATTAGAACATGTTCCATCATTTGAGCAAATCTCTCCCTCTTCCTCCTTCCCTCCCTCCCCCTCTTCCTCCTTCCCTCCCTCCCCCTCTTCCTCCGCCTCCCCTCCCTCCCCCTCTTCCTCCTCCTCCCCTCCCCTCCCGCCTCTTCCTCCTCCCCTCCCTCCCCCTCTTCCTCCCTCCCTTTCTCTCTCTCTCCTTCCCTGCCCATCTTCCACCTCCTTCCTCTCTCTCTCTCTCTCTCTCCTTCCCTCCCTCCGTCCCTTCCTCCCTCTTCTTCCTCCTCCTCCTCCTGCCACTTCTCCGCTCTCCTCTTCCTCCTCCACCCTCTTTCCCTACCTTCCTCCCACCTCCTCCCTTCCTCATCCTCCCTTGTCTTTACTTTCATCTGACCTTGGATTTAAAAACAGCTCATTTTAATCAGACATTTTTTTTTTGTCTTAGTGGAAAAAAGTTATACTGTTTTTTGTTACACCTGGATAATCAACTTTTATTCATTTAAAAAAATATATATTTAGTTTTACCTCAGTGCTTTCTCTGTAACATTATCTCTCTCTCTCTCTAAGTGATTATATTTCTGAGATGAGCTGGGGAATATTTGGGTTCTTGGTTCAAATTAATTTAATTCAATAATCTCAGAGTTTGTATTATTCTTGTTATAGTCCTCAAGGACATTCTGGAGATAGAGAAAGAAAACTAACCCATTTGTTCTTAATTTATCTAGTCTCAATTCATTATTACAATTTAGTTTCCAATTAACGTTTAGATTTTCATCCTAAGTAATATGCTGTGATCGTGTCAAACTGATTTCTAAAGTTTCATCGTCTGAAATCCATTTACATTGTTGTATTTAAAACACGCTAAGTGACATCATTACGTGTTTCTGTGATCGATACGGAATCCTCTTCAGTAACTAGTATGACTTCATTATGTGTTTCTGTGATCGATACTGAATCCTCTTCGGTAACTAGTATGACTTTACTATTTACTATGATCGATACTGAATCCTCTTCAGTTGAGTAAATGCAGTCAGGCTGGATTAAAAACAGGCTGGATTAAACACAGGCTGGATTAAACACAGGTTGGATTAATGACAGGCTGGATTAAATACATGCTGGATTAAAGACATGCTGGATTAAACACAGGCTGGATTAAACACAGGTTGGATTAATGACAGGCTGGATTAAATACAGGCTGGATTAAAGACATGCTGGATTAAAGACAGGCTGGATTAAATACAGGCTGGATTAAAGACAGGCTGGATTAAAGACAGGTTGGATTAATGACAGGCTGGATTAAATACTAGCTGGATTAATGACAGACTGGTGTGAATAGTACAAACAACAACAACAACAACAACAACAACATGAAGTTGTATTTGTTTAGATTTTAACAAAGCCGTTTATTGCTTTGCGCTAAAAAACATTCGTCAGGTTCGGACTAAGACACAAACACACAGAGCAACAAAAACACCGGTTCCATTTCTCAGGCCGACATCAACGTCCATCCTTCAATTTCCTCTTTTAATAACAAGCTCTCCGTGAGGCTCCTGAGGCTCTGCCCAGACCGGAGATGAGAGGAGGAGTGTTTAGGGGATGTGCTGTTACGGAGAATCATTTGGACGGGGGGACGTGGAAGTGACAAACGAACGAGATGGGAGTCTGTGACCTTCCTCCTTGGCAGAACCAGTCCGACAGCGAAGAAGAAAAATAGCAGGTACAAGCTTCCACACACACACACACACACACACCTCCGAACCTTCAAACCAGATCTCCTGTGGGGGGTCCTGTCATGTCAAGGACACAGCATGGCCACTTCAGTAACAAACATCCAATTTATCCCTCCTCTCAGAATTCACAACAAGCCAGGAGGCAGGCAGTCGCTCTCCTCGCCTCCAAACAGTCATAAATATGTAGAAATACAGGAAAATAATCTACCACAGCACACTGCCCTCCTCCTTTATCAAAAGTCTGTGACTTTCAGCTTCAGTAAAGTGGATTGTGGGAAGGGTGAGCTAAAACTCGCTGGGGAAGAGCGTGGAGGAAGGTTGAGGTAAAGCAGTGGTCAGGTATGTAACCTGAAGGACAGCCAATGGTTGGTTCCAACCAGAGTTATTTCTACATATGGTCCTGGCTCTGGCTCCAACTGTAGGTCCCAGTGAGACACTCAGAAAGCTGAGGTAAACCAGTGGTCAGGTATGTAACCTGAAGGACAGACGATGGATAGGTTCAATTATACAAGGAGAACTCCCACTACATGTGCCCACTACACTAATGTGCCACCAGCAGGCGTCCATTGTATAACTTTTTGGGACGGATGTCAGGTGCCCTTTTTAATGTCTCCTCTCCTCTCCTCTCCAATCCAATCCACTCCACTCCACTCCTCTCCTCTCCTCTCCTGTCCTCTCCTCTCCTCTCCTCTCCAATCCACTCCACTCCACTCCAATCCACTCCACTCCACTCCTCTCCTCTCCTCTCCAATCCACTCCACTCCAATCCACTCCACTCCACTCCTCTCCTCTCCTCTCTTCTTCCTCTTCCTCTTCCTCTCCTCTTCCTGACTGACGTCAGCTTCGTCTTTCTCCCCAGCCCAGTCAGTCAGCTTCCTCTTCGTCTTTCCCCCCAGCCCAGTCAGTCAGCTTCCTCTTCGTCTTTCCCCCCAGCCCAGTCAGTCAGCTTCCCTTTCTTCTTTCCCCCCAGCCCAGTCAGTCAGCTTCCTCTTCGTCTTTCTCCCCAGCCCAGTCAGTCAGCTTCCTCTTCGTCTTTCCCCCCAGCCCAGTCAGTCAGCCTCCTCTTCGTCTTTCTCCCCAGCCCAGTCAGTCAGCTTGGTCTTTCTCCCCTGCCCAGTCAGTCAGCCTCCACTTCGTCTTTCTCCCCAGCCCAGTCAGTCAGCTTCCTCTTCGTCTTTCTCCCCAGCCCAGTTAGTCAGCTTCCTCTTCGTCTTTCTCCCAAGCCCAGTCAGTCAGCTTCCACTTCTTCTTTCTCCCCAGCCCAGTCAGTCAGCCTCCTCTTCATCTTTCTCCCCAGCCCAGTCAGTCAGCCTCGTCTTCGTCTTTCTCCCCAGCCCAGTCAGTCAGCTTCCTCTTCATCTTTCTCCCCAGCCCAGTTAGTCAGCTTCCTCTTCGTCTTTCTCCCCAGCCCAGTTAGTCAGCTTCCTCTTCGTCTTTCTCCCAAGCCCAGTCAGTCAGCTTCCACTTCTTCTTTCTCCCCAGCCCAGTCAGTCACCTTCCTCTTCATCTTTCTCCCCAGCCCAGTTAGTCAGCTTCCTCTTCGTCTTTCTCCCCAGCCCAGTTAGTCAGCTTCCTCTTCGTCTTTCTCCCAAGCCCAGTCAGTCAGCTTCCACTTCTTCTTTCTCCCCAGCCCAGTCAGTCAGCCTCCTCTTCATCTTTCTCCCCAGCCCAGTCAGTCAGCCTCGTCTTCGTCTTTCTCCCCAGCCCAGTCAGTCAGCTTCCTCTTCATCTTTCTCCCCAGCCCAGTCAGTCAGCCTCCTCTTCGTCTTTCTCCCCAGCCCAGTCAGTCAGCTTGGTCTTTCTCCCCTGCCCAGTCAGTCAGCCTCCTCTTCGTCTTTCTCCCCAGCCCAGTCAGTCAGCCTCCTCTTCGTCTTTCTCCCTCAGCCCAGTCAGTCAGCCTCCTCTTCGTCTTTCTCCCTCAGCCCAGTCAGTCAGCCTCCTCTTCGTCTTCCTCCCCAGCACGGTCAGTCAGCCTCCTCTTCGTCTTCCTCCCCAGCCCAGTCAGTCAGCCTCCTCTTCGTCTTCCTCCCCAGCACGGTCAGTCAGCCTCCTCTTCGTCTTCCTCCCCAGCACGGTCAGTCAGCCTCCTCTTCGTCTTTCTCCCCAGCCCAGTCAGTCAGCCTCCTCTTCGTCTTCCTCCCCAGCACGGTCAGTCAGCCTCCTCTTCGTCTTTCTCCCCAGCCCAGTCAGTCAGCCTCCTCTTCGTCTTCCTCCCCAGCCCAGTCAGTCAGCCTCCTCTTCGTCTTCCTCCCCAGCACGGTCAGTCAGCCTCCTCTTCATCTTCCTCCCCAGCCCGGTCAGTCAGCCTCCTCTTTGTCTTCCTCCCCAGCACGGTCAGTCAGCCTCCTCTTCGTCTTCCTCCCCAGCACGGTCAGTCAGCCTCCTCTTCGTCTTTCTCCCCAGCCCAGTCAGTCAGCCTCCTCTTCGTCTTCCTCCCCAGCACGGTCAGTCAGCCTCCTCTTCGTCTTTCTCCCCAGCCCAGTCAGTCAGCCTCCTCTTCGTCTTCCTCCCCAGCCCAGTCAGTCAGCCTCCTCTTCGTCTTCCTCCCCAGCACGGTCAGTCAGCCTCCTCTTCGTCTTCCTCCCCAGCACGGTCAGTCAGCCTCCTCTTCGTCTTCCTCCCCAGCCCAGTCAGTCAGCCTCCTCTTCGTCTTCCTCCCCAGCCCAGTCAGTCAGCCTCCTCTTCGTCTTCCTCCCCAGCACGGTCAGTCAGCCTCCTCTTCATCTTCCTCCCCAGCCCGGTCAGTCAGCCTCCTCTTCGTCTTCCTCCCCAGCACGGTCAGTCAGCCTCCTCTTCGTCTTCCTCCCCAGCCCAGTCAGTCAGCCTCCTCTTCGTCTTCCTCCCCAGCCCAGTCAGTCAGCCTCCTCTTCGTCTTCCTCCCCAGCCCAGTCAGTCAGCCTCCTCTTCGTCTTCCTCCCCAGCCCGGTCAGTCAGCCTCCTCTTCGTCTTCCTCCCCAGCACGGTCAGTCAGCCTCCTCTTCGTCTTCCTCCCCAGCACGGTCAGTCAGCCTCCTCTTCGTCTTCTTCCCCAGCCCAGTCAGTCAGCCTCCTCTTCGTCTTCCTCCCCAGCCCGGTCAGTCAGCCTCCTCTTCGTCTTCCTCCCCAGCCCAGTCAGTCAGCCTCCTCTTCGTCTTCCTCCCCAGCACGGTCAGTCAGCCTCCTCTTCGTCTTCCTCCCCAGCCCAGTCAGTCAGCCTCCTCTTCGTCTTCCTCCCCAGCACGGTCAGTCAGCCTTCTCTTCGTCTTCCTCCCCAGCCCAGTCAGTCAGCCTCCTCTTCGTCTTCCTCCCCAGCCCAGTCAGTCAGCTTCCTCTTCATCTTCCTCCCCAGCCCAGTCAGTCAGCCTCCTCTTCGTCTTCCTCCCCAGCCCGGTCAGTCAGCCTCCTCTTCGTCTTCCTCCCCAGCCCAGTCAGTCAGCCTTCTCTTCGTCTTCCTCCCCAGCCCGGTCAGTCAGCCTCCTCTTCGTCTTCCTCCCCAGCCCAGTCAGTCAGCTTCCTCTTCGTCTTTCTCCCCAGCCCAGTCAGTCAGCTTCCTCTTCATCTTTCTCCCCAGCCCAGTCAGTCAGCCTCCTCTTCGTCTTCCTCCCCAGCCCAGTCAGTCAGCTTCCTCTTCATCTTCCTCCCCAGCCCAGTCAGTCAGCCTCCTCTTCGTCTTCCTCCCCAGCACGGTCAGTCAGCCTCCTCTTCGTCTTCCTCCCCAGCACGGTCAGTCAGCCTTCTCTTCGTCTTCCTCCCCAGCCCGGTCAGTCAGCCTCCTCTTCGTCTTCCTCCCCAGCCCAGTCAGTCAGCTTCCTCTTCGTCTTTCTCCCCAGCCCAGTCAGTCAGCCTTCTCTTCATCTTTCTCCCCAGCCCAGTCAGTCAGCCTCCTCTTCGTCTTCCTCCCCAGCCCAGTCAGTCAGCCTCCTCTTCGTCTTCCTCCCCAGCCCAGTCAGTCAGCCTCCTCTTCGTCTTTCTCCCCAGCCCAGTCAGTCAGCCTCCTCTT
Source organism: Oncorhynchus clarkii lewisi (assembly GCF_045791955.1). Lineage (NCBI taxonomy): Eukaryota > Metazoa > Chordata > Actinopteri > Salmoniformes > Salmonidae > Oncorhynchus > Oncorhynchus clarkii. Next base: position 10,335,545 of record NC_092164.1, on the reverse strand, counting down.
CCTCTTCCTCCCCAGCACGGTCACGCCTGGCAGAGGCTGACTACAACCCCTTTGAAGATGGGTTTTGCAACAACAACAAACAAAAAAATCAATTGAACACGTCTGGGAGTAAATTAACTTGTTCGGTTCTCAATTTCAAATGGTTGAAGGCTTTTTACCAAGTTATTTATGAGCTCAGGTAAACTTTTCCTCTGCTTGGTTCCCTGCAGGACACGTATGGGTAATGTGCTGCTCTGTTAGCCAGTGACTAGGGCTCCTCTGTCTCCTACTGAGTAACAGAAGAGACACTGTATAATTGTGGTTATATAATGTATTATAGACTGTAGGCCACTGTCAATGTACCAAGAACATATGTGTTTTATCAGTTAATGATTCTTTCTACCAGTTAAACAAGCTGCCCCCCCCCCCCTCCTCCTCCTTTCTACCAGTTAAACAAACTGCCCCCTACCCCCCCTCCTCCTTTCTACCAGTTAAACAAGCTGCCCTCCCCCCTTCTCCTTTCTAACAGTTAAACAAGCTGCCCCCCCCCCTTCTCCTTTCAACCAATTAAACAAGCTGCCCCCTACCCCCCTCCTTCTCCTCCTTTCCAAAACTAGAAACGATCCACTTCACTCATTACTCCCTGACTGAATAGAAAAAGAAAGAAAAAAAAGAAAGCAGGAAATGGAGAGCGACAGAAAAAGAGAAGAAGAGAAAGCCTTGCTGAGGGTGAAGCAGTAGAGGACCGTTAAGACTGAAGAAAGCCTTGCTGAGGGTGAAGCAGTAGAGGACCGTTAAGACTGAAGAAAGCCTTGCTGAGGGTGAAGCAGTAGAGGACCGTTAAGACTGAAGAATGCCTTGCTGAGGGTGAAGCAGTAGAGGACCGTTAAGACTGAAGAAAGCCTTGCTGAGGGTGAAGCAGTAGAGGACCGTTAAGACTGAAGAAAGCCTTGCTGAGGGTGAAGCAGTAGAGGACCGTTAAGACTGAAGAAAGCCTTGCTGAGGGTGAAGCAGTAGAGGACCGTTAAGACTGAAGAAAGCCTTGCTGAGGGTGAAGCAGTAGAGGACCGTTAAGACTGAAGAATGCCTTGCTGGGGGTGAAGCAGTAGAGGACCGTTAAGACTGAAGAAAGCCTTGCTGAGGGTGAAGCAGTAGAGGACCGTTAAGACTGAAGAAAGCCTTGCTGAGGGTGAAGCAGTAGAGGACCGTTAAGACTGAAGAAAGCCTTGCTGAGGGTGAAGCAGTAGAGGACCGTTAAGACTGAAGAAAGCCTTGCTGAGGGTGAAGCAGTAGAGGACCGTTAAGACTGAAGAAAGCCTTGCTGAGGGTGAAGCAGTAGAGGACCGTTAAGACTGAAGAAAGCCTTGCTGAGGGTGAAGCAGTAGAGGACCGTTAAGACTGAAGAAAGCCTTGCTGAGGGTGAAGCAGTAGAGGACCGTTAAGACTGAAGAAAGCCTTGCTGAGGGTGAAGCAGTAGAGGAACGTTAAGACTGAAGAAAGCCTTGCTGAGGGTGAAGCAGTAGAGGACCGTTAAGACTGAAGAAAGCCTTGCTGAGGGTGAAGCAGTAGAGGACCGTTAAGACTGAAGAAAGCCTTGCTGAGGGTGAAGCAGGAGAGGACCGTTAAGACTGAAGAAAGCCTTGCTGAGGGTGAAGCAGTAGAGGACCGTTAAGACTGAAGAAAGCCTTGCTGAGGGTGAAGCAGTAGAGGACCGTTAAGACTGAAGAAAGCCTTGCTGAGGGTGAAGCAGTAGAGGATCGTTAAGACTGAAGAAAGCCTTGCTGAGGGTGAAGCAGTAGAGGACCGTTAAGACTGAAGAAAGCCTTGCTGAGGGTGAAGCAGTAGAGGACCGTTAAGACTGAAGAAAGCCTTGCTGAGGGTGAAGCAGTAGAGGACCGTTAAGACTGAAGAAAGCCTTGCTGAGGGTGAAGCAGTAGAGGAACGTTAAGACTGAAGAAAGCCTTGCTGAGGGTGAAGCAGTAGAGGACCGTTAAGACTGAAGAAAGCCTTGCTGAGGGTGAAGCAGTAGAGGACCGTTAAGACTGAAGAAAGCCTTGCTGAGGGTGAAGCAGGAGAGGACCGTTAAGACTGAAGAAAGCCTTGCTGAGGGTGAAGCAGTAGAGGACCGTTAAGACTGAAGAAAGCCTTGCTGAGGGTGAAGCAGTAGAGGACCGTTAAGACTGAAGAAAGCCTTGCTGAGGGTGAAGCAGTAGAGGACCGTTAAGACTGAAGAAAGCCTTGCTGAGGGTGAAGCAGTAGAGGACCGTTAAGACTGAAGAAAGCCTTGCTGAGTGTGAAGCAGTAGAGGACCGTTAAGACTGAAGAAAGCCTTGCTGAGGGTGAAGCAGTAGAGGACCGTTAAGACTGAAGAAAGCCTTGCTGAGGGTGAAGCAATAGAGGACCGTTAAGACTGAAGAAAGCCTTGCTGAGGGTGAAGCAGTAGAGGACCGTTAAGACTGAAGAAAGCCTTGCTGAGGGTGAAACAGTAGAGGACCGTTAAGACTGAAGAAAGACTTGCTGAGGGTGAAGCAGTAGAGGACCGTTAAGACTGAAGAAAGCCTTGCTGAGGGTGAAGCAGTAGAGGACCGTTAAGACTGAAGAAAGCCTTGCTGAGGGTGAAGCAGTAGAGGACCGTTAAGACTGAAGAAAGCCTTGCTGAGGGTGAAGCAGTAGAGGACCGTTAAGACTGAAGAAAGCCTTGCTGAGGGTGAAGCAGTAGAGGACCGTTAAGACTGAAGAAAGCCTTGCTGAGGGTGAAGCAGTAGAGGACCGTTAAGACTGAAGAAAGCCTTGCTGAGGGTGAAGCAGTAGAGGACCGTTAAGACTGAAGAAAGCCTTGCTGAGGGTGAAGCAGTAGAGGACCGTTAAGACTGAAGAAAGCCTTGCTGAGGGTGAAGCAGTAGAGGACCGTTAAGACTGAAGAAAGCCTTGCTGAGGGTGAAGCAGTAGAGGACCGTTAAGACTGAAGAAAGCCTTGCTGAGGGTGAAGCAGTAGAGGACCGTTAAGACTGAAGAAAGCCTTGCTGAGGGTGAAGCAGTAGAGGACCGTTAAGACTGAAGAAAGCCTTGCTGAGGGTGAAGCAGTAGAGGACCGTTAAGACTGAAGAAAGCCTTGCTGAGGGTGAAGCAGTAGAGGACCGTTAAGACTGAAGAAAGCCTTGCTGAGGGTGAAGCAGTAGAGGACCGTTAAGCCTGAAGAAAGCCTTGCTGAGGGTGAAGCAGTAGAGGACCGTTAAGACTGAAGAAAGCCTTGCTGAGGGTGAAGCAGTAGAGGACCGTTAAGACTGAAGAAAGCCTTGCTGAGGGTGAAGCAGTAGAGGACCGTTAAGACTGAAGAAAGCCTTCGCTGTTTAACTTCGGCTGATTTACATAGAAATGAGAGATTAGGAGAGAACTATATCTTACTGGCCCGTTGGAATACATATGCCTAATTACAATATATTCAGAGAGTGTGAGAGTGTAATTTGCAAAAAGGAGATTACAAGGGAAGCACAAGGTCAGGAGCTGAACTGAAGCCATGTCTCATCCCTCTCTACGTTTCTTTCTCCCAGCCTCCCTTTCCTGCCTTCCAACCTCCCTGCCTCACTCACTCCCCCACTGTCTTCCAACCTCCCTGACTTCCTCCCTGTCTCCCTCACTGCCTCTCTGCCTAACTCACTGCCTTCCAGCCTCCCTCACTGCCTCCCTGCCTCCCTCCCTGCCTCCCTCGCTGCCACCCTCCCTGCCTACCTCTCTGCCTCCCTCACTGCCTCCCTGCCTGCCGATGCTGCTGCTGGGGACAATAAATTGTGTGTGTCGATAGGGAGGGACTGAATGGGGAAGGTGTATTAATGATATGCCATTGTTCTGCCTGCCTCCCTGCCTGCCTGCCTCCCTGTCTAACTTTCAGCCTTCCAGCCTCCCTCTCTGCCTCCCTCTCTGCCTCCCTCACTGCCTCTCTGCCTCCCTCTCTGCCTCCCTCACTGCCTCTCTGCCTCTCTCTCTGCCTCCCTCACTGCCTCCCTCCCTCACTGCCTCCCTGCCTGCCTGCCTCCCTCACTGCCTCCCTGCCTCCCTCACTGCTTCCCTCCCTCACTGCCTCCCTCCCTCACTGCCTCCCTGCCTGCCTGCCTCCCTCACTGCCTCCCTGCCTCCCTCTCTGCCTTCCTCACTGCCTCTCTGCCTCCCTCTCTGCCTCCCTCACTGCCTCCCTCCCTCACTGCCTCCCTGCCTGCCTGCCTCCCTCACTGCCTCCCTGCCTAACTCACTGCCTCCCTCCCTCTCTGCCTCCCTCACTGCCTCCATGCATAACTCACTAACTTCCAGCCTCCCTCTCTGCCTCCCTCACTTTCTCCCTCTCTGCCTCCCTCTCCGCCTCCCTCACTGCCTCCCTCCCTCTCTGCCTCCCTCACTACCTCCCTCCCTCACTGCCTCCCTGCCTGCCTGCCTCCCTCACTGCATCCCTGCCTCCCTCACTGCCTCCCTCCCTCTGTGCCTCCCTCACTGCCTCCATGCCTAACTCACTAACTTCCAGCCTCCCTCTCTGCCTCCCTCGCTGCCTCCCTCCCTGCCTCCCTCTCTGCCTCCCTCACTGCCTCCCTGTCTGCCGATGCTGCTGCTGGGGACAATAAGGTGTGTGTGTAGATGGGGGGACGGGACTGAATGGTGAAGGAGAATTAATGATATGCCATTGTTTTTTTATCTTCTACTTTGAGCTTACGAGTTGAAAGTTGAAACAATCAACGTTCTCACTCATGTTTGCATTGTAATAATTTATCAATGTGTGCAATGACAGTTAGATGACATCTACTGACAGAGTCATGACAGTTAGGTAACATCTACTGACAGAGTCATGACAGTTAGATGACATCTACTGACAGAGTCATGACAGTTAGGTAACATCTACTGACAGAGTCATGACAGTTAGGTAACATCTACTGACAGAGTCATGACAGTTAGGTAACATCTACTGACAGAGTCAAGACAGTTAGATGACATCTACTGACAGAGTCATGACAGTTAGGTAACATCTACTGACAGAGTCATGACAGTTAGATGACATCTACTGACAGAGTCATGACAGTTAGGTAACATCTACTGACAGAGTCATGACAGTCAGTCCTCCTCTCCTCCAGTCAGTCTTCCTCACATCTCCTCCAGTCATTCCTCCTCACCTCTCCTCCAGTCAGTCCTCCTCACCTCTCCTCCAGTCAGTCCTCCTCTCTTCCAGTCAGTCCTCCTCTCCTCCAGTCAGTCCTCCTCTCCTCCAGTCAGTACTCTTCTCCTCCAGTCAGTCCTCCTCTGCTCTCCTCCAGTCAGTCCTCCTCTCTTCTCCTCCAGTCAGTCTTCCTCTCCTCCAGTCAGTCCTCATCACCTCTCCTCCAGTCAGTCCTCCTCTCTTCCAGTCAGTCTTCCTCTCCTCCAGTCAGTCTTCCTCACCTCTCCTCCAGTCAGTCCTCCTCTCCTCCAGTCAGTCCTCCTCTCCTCCAGTCAGTCCTCCTCTCCTCCAGTCAGTCTTCCTCACATCTCCTCCAGTCAGTCCTCCTCACCTCTCCTCCAGTCAGTCCTCCTCACCTCTCCTCCAGTCAGTCCTCCTCTCTTCCAGTCAGTCCTCCTCTCCTCCAGTCAGTCCTCCTCTCCTCCAGTCAGTACTCTTCTCCTCCAGTCAGTCCTCCTCTCCTCTCCTCCAGTCAGTCCTCCTCTCCTCTCCTCCAGTCAGTCTTCCTCTCCTCCAGTCAGTCCTCCTCACCTCTCCTCCAGTCAGTCTTCCTCTCTTCCAGTCAGTCTTCCTCTCCTCCAGTCAGTCTTCCTCACCTCTCCTCCAGTCAGTCCTCCTCTCCTCCAGTCAGTCCTCCTCTCATCCAGTCAGTCCTCCTCTCCTCCAGTCAGTCCTCCTCTCCTCCAGTCAGTCTTCCTCACACCTCCTCCAGTCAGTCCTCCTCACCTCTCCTCCAGTCAGTCCTCCTCACCTCCAGTCAGTCCTCCTCTCATCCAGTCAGTCCTCCTCCCCACCAGTCAGTCCTCCTCTCCACCACTCCTCCCATACAGCAGTCCACAGATTCAGTGCAAAGGCCCTTAAGATTCCAGATGACATCTCCATAAACAGGGGGAGGAATGAAGGTGTGACTTTTAAGATCTATCATGCAGCCACATGTTGTTCCGTTGCTTTCCATAGTGGCGTTGAATCTCTAACAGTATATCACATGATCACGCCAATGTCAATGTTGATCCACTGAACAGATGACTATTCCTGCCATTACAAATCAGTGAAGTATGGTATCTATAGCAACTAAAGACGTTCTGAGAGTCATAGACGTGGAGAGGACTACAGAGGACTGACTGAATCACAGCCATGTGTAGAGGACTAACTGAATCACAGCCATGTGTAGAGGACCACAGAGGACTGACTGAATCACAGCCATGTATAGAGGACCACAGAGGACTGACTGAATCACAGCCATGTGTAGAGGACCACAGAGGACTGACTGAATCACAGCCATGTATAGAGGACTGACTGAATCACAGCCATGTGTAGAGGACCACAGAGGACTGACTGAATCACAGCCATGTATAAATGACCACAGAGGACTGACTGAATCACAGCCATGTGTAGAGGACCACAGAGGACTGACTGAATCACAGCCATGTGTAGAGGACCACAGAGGACTGACTGAATCACAGCCATGTATAGAGGACCACAGAGGACTGACTGAATCACAGCCATGTATAGAGGACTGACTGAATCACAGCCATGTATAGAGGACTGACTGAATCACAGCCATGTATAGAGGACTGACTGAATCACAGCCATGTATAGAGGACCACAGAGGACTGACTGAATCACAGCCATGTATAGAGGACCACAGAGGACTGACTGAATCACAGCCGTGTATAGAGGACTGACTGAATCACAGCCATGTGTAGAGGACCACAGAGGACTGACTGAATCACAGCCATGTGTAGAGGACCACAGAGGACTGACTGAATCACAGCCATGTGTAGAGGACTGACTGAATCACAGCCATGTGTAGAGGACCACAGAGGACTGACTGAATCACAGCCATGTGTAGAGGACCACAGAGGACTGACTGAATCACAGCCATGTGTAGAGGACCACAGAGGACTGACTGAATCACAGCCATGTGTAGAGGACCACAGAGGACTGACTGAATCACAGCCATGTGTAGAGGACCACAGAGGACTGACTGAATCACAGCCATGTGTAGAGGACTGACTGAATCACAGCCATGTGTAGAGGACCACAGAGGACTGACTGAATCACAGCCATGTGTAGAGGACCACAGAGGACTGACTGAATCACAGCCATGTGTAGAGGACCACAGAGGACTGACTGAATCACAGCCATGTGTAGCGGACCACAGAGGACTGACTGAATCACAGCCACGTATAGAGGACCACAGAGGACTGACTGAATCACAGCCACGTATAGAGGACCACAGAGGACTGACTGAATCACAGCCATGTATAGAGGACTGACTGAATCACAGCCATGTGTAGCGGACCACAGAGGACTGACTGAATCACAGCCACGTATAGAGGACCACAGAGGACTGACTGAATCACAGCCACGTATAGAGGACCACAGAGGACTGACTGAATCACAGCCACGTATAGAGGACCACAGAGGACTGACTGAATCACAGCCATGTATAGAGGACTGACTGAATCACAGCCATGTGTAGAGGACCACAGAGGACTGACTGAATCACAGCCATGTACAGAGGACCACAGAGGACTGACTGAATCACAGCCATGTGTAGAGGACCACAGAGGACTGACTGAATCACAGCCATGTATAGAGGACCACAGAGGACTGACTGAATCACAGCCATGTATAGAGGACCACAGAGGACTGACTGAATCACAGCCATGTATAGAGGACTGACTGAATCACAGCCACGCTCTCTTTCTTTCTCAATTTTTCATTCATTTTTTCTGTCTTTCTTTCTTTTATTCTCTTTCTTTCTTTCATTCATTTATTATTTTATTATTTCTTGTATTCTTTCATTCTTTCTTTCTTTCTTTCTTTCATTCTTTGTCTTTTTCTTTCTTTCTTTGTGTCCTTTTAATATGTTATCTCTCTCCCTCTGTCTGTGTAATTTGCCAACTGTCTTATCAATCTGAAATCTTGACCTGGCCCTCCCTGACTTCCCCTTCCTACTCCATCCTCTTCTGTCTTTCTCTAGTTCTCCATTCCTTCCCTCTCTCCTCGGGCCAGAGAGAGGACTTCCCCTTCCTACTCCATCCTCTTCTGTCTTTCTCTAGTTCTCCATTCCTCCCCTCTCTCCTCGGGCCAGAGAGAGGACTTCACCTTCCTACTCCATCCTCTTCTGTCTTTCTCTAGTTCTCCATTCCTCCCCTCTCTCCTCGGGCCAGAGAGAGGACTTCACCTTCCTACTCCATCCTCTTCTGTCTTTCTCTAGTTCTCCATTCCTCCCCTCTCTCCTCTAGCCAGAGAGAGGACAATGCTGCTGGATCAATCAGGAAGTTCAATAAGTGGCTCATCACTCCTTCATCTCCTCCTCTCGTCTTCCTAAATGATCACCTCACAGACAGATAGAGATGGGATGTCCTTCATTTCCTCCTCTCGTCTTCCTAAATGATCACCTCACAGACAGATAGAGATGGGATGTCATTCATCTCCGCTGTTTTAAGCTGGTTTACACTGGCAGCTTGAAGTAACTCAAATCCAGTTTTTGTTTGGCATATCCAATTCAAATCTGTTATTTTTCCTGCAGTCTGAGCACATGGAATATGATATTTCAAGCTACTTTTTTTTTTTTTTTAGGTGGTATGAAGTCAGAAATACAAATCTGATTCCTGGTCATGTGACTTGTGTCTGAATGTCATATCTGATCTATTTGCTCTCACGTGGTTTTTAAGACTGTTATTTGGCACATCTTGTTGCTTGCCACCTACTCTGTGGACAGTTTTGACAAGAACATGTGGTAGCTAGCTGACTTCTGTGGCTAGCTAAACAGCTACCTAGCTAACAAGTTGACTTCTGTGGCTAGCTAAACAGCTACCTGGCTAACGAGTTGACTTCTGTGGCTAGCTAAACAGCTACCTACCTAACTAGTTGACTTCTGTGGATAGCTAAACAGCTACCTACCTAACTAGTTGACTTCTGTGGCTAGCTAAACAGCTACCTAGCTAACGAGTTGACTTCTGTGGCTAGCTAAACACCTACCTAGCTAACGAGTTGACTTATGTGGCTAGCTAAACAGCTACCTACCTAACTAGTTGAGTTCTGTGGCTAGCTAAACAGCTACCTAGCTAACTAGTTGAGTTCTGTGGCTAGCTAAACAGCTACCTAGCTAACTAGTTGAGTTCTGTGGCTAGCTAAACAGCTACCTACCTAACTAGTTGAGTTCTGTGGCTAGCTAAACAGCTACCTGGCTAACGAGTTGACTTCTGTGGCTAGCTAAACAGCTACCTACCTAACTAGTTGAGTTCTGTGGCTAGCTAAACAGCTACCTAGCTAACTAGTTGAGTTCTGTGGCTAGCTAAACAGCTACCTAGCTAACTAGTTGACTTCTGTGGCTAGCTCAACAGCTACCTAGCTAACTAGTTGAGTTCTGTGGCTAGCTAAACACCTACCTAGCTAACAAGTTTACTTCTGTGGCTAGCTAAACAGCTACCTAACTAACGAGTTGACTTCTGCGGCTAGCTAAACAGCTACCTAGCTAACTAGTTGAGTTATGTGGCTAGCTAAACACCTACCTAGCTAACAAGTTTACTTCTGTGGCTAGCTAAACAGCTACCTAGCTAACGAGTTGACTTCTGTGGCTAGCTAAACAGCTACCTAGCTACCTAGTTGAGTTCTGTGGCTAGCTAAACAGCTACCTAGCTAACGAGTTGAGTTCTGTGGCTAGCTAAACAGCTACCTAGCTAACGAGTTGACTTCTGTGGCTAGCTAAACACCTACCTAGCTAACGAGTTGACTTATGTGGCTAGCTAAACAGCTACCTACCTAACTAGTTGACTTCTGTGGCTAGCTAAACAGCTACCTAGCTAACTAGTTGAGTTCTGTGGCTAGCTAAACAGCTACCTACCTAACTAGTTGAATTCTGTGGCTAGCTAAACAGCTACCTAGCTAACTAGTTGACTTCTGTGGCTAGCTAAACAGCTACCTAGCTAACAAGTTGAGTTCTGTGGCTAGCTAAACAGCTACCTAGCTAACTAGTTGAGTTCTGTGGCTAGCTAAACAGCTACCTAGCTAACTAGTTGAGTTCTGTGGCTAGCTAAACAGCTACCTAGCTAACTAGTTGAGTTCTGTGGCTAGCTAAACAGCTACCTAGCTAACTAGTTGAGTTCTGTGGCTAGCTAAACAGCTACCTAGCTAACTAGTTGACTTCTGTGGCTAGCTAAACAGCTACCTAGCTACCTAGTTGAGTTCTGTGGCTAGCTAAACAGCTACCTAGCTAACTAGTTGAGTTATGTGGCTAGCTAAACAGCTACCTAGCTAACTAGTTGAGTTCTGTGGCTAGACAAAAAAGGACTACTTTAAAAAAAAAATACCAAATTTAAGAAAAGCAAATGGGAAACGTCGATGGCGTTCCTGTCACCTTCAGCTGCTACATAACTTCCTGAGTGACAGGAACCACGAGCACCACCACCAATCAGCTTACACCACTGCACAACACACCCGTGGTTACTATGACAACAAGCTTATCTCAACACACACACACACACACAAATCCTATTTGGTCACTTGTAACCTGCTGTTTGGACAGTCAGTCGACCAAAACGGATCACAAACTAAAAACAAAATAAAACGTGGAGCACATATTGGAATGATTTCTTCCTCAATGCCATCCGTCTCCTCTGTGATTGGCTCCTGGCCAATCCATCTCCCCCAGTGATTGGCTCCTGGCCAATCCATCTCCCCC